>NW_028258403.1:15292500-15592500 GCF_053883595.1 Heterocephalus glaber
TCTGTCTCCAAAAATCACAGTCATATGACAATTGATCCCCCAAACTCTTCCCTATTTCTTCAAACATGAGCTTCCCTCTGCTTGCTCCCTCATTACACCTTCTAAATTCATTTTCTTCTATCCTATTGGTAGCTTTGTGTCCTTTCCTACCTAAATCAATTTATCTCCCTCTGGCCTCTTTCTTTTCTCCTCTCTCCTCATAAATATAACCTGTAAAATAAAAATCCCAGTAGTCAAACAGATCAAACAAACACTCCTTTTAGAAGAATATCAGTGTGCTTACAGGCATGGGTTATAATTATTTGTTTCTATATCCTCTGAGAGAGGGTAAGCTCCCTGAGGCTAGGGGTCACATATCCCAGATGATTGGTTAATGTAGAGGTGTAGTCAATAAACATTCTTACTCAACACTTAAAGTTATGAAACTGGGGCATTCACTACGTTCTCATCACCCGTTCCAGAGATGCCAGCATGGACAAACGATTAAGGTAATAAACAAGAACACTTGGAGTCAAGACCATAAAGCTATGTCTCTGAGGCATTTACCTCACAATTATAAGGAAGATGTAAGGTGGCAGACTTTAGTTCTCTCAGGTCATTTTACTACATCTAATCTTTTTGTAACTTAACTGCTTTTTAACGAACAGATCTAACCCATAGCCAAGAGGTCATAGAACAATAATTCCCTTGGAATCTGCATAGGGGAAAAGACAATACATTTAAGCAGACAATGAAATCATCTAACCTCTGAAATGTAAGAAACAAACCAGGAAACCAGACAAGCACCTATTTTCTTGCCTTTGAAGCCAGCAGAGCCAAAGGTGATTAGTTCCCTTTTTATGCAGGTGGAAGTCTTTCATCTATTTACTTAAGAAGGTGCTCAAGTGTGAGTATCTAATAGGGATAGCATTATCTTGTGAACTTGGAGTGCACCAGCTACCAATCACTGTTAGAATCTCAAAGTTCAAAACAAGGAGTGCAAAGGAAAAGAAAAAGAAAAACAAACGGATGAGTTCACCCTATTAATTATCAAGGAAGAATGCTGTAAGAGTCCATTTCAAAAGACTGCGCCAGGCCAGATTTAGAGGAGAGAAAATCTTTGTTAAAATTCCTCACCCAAATATATCTGAATGAAATAAAAGTCTGAGTTGAGCAAGCTTCAACTCCTACAACACAGGTTCCTAAAACCTATTCGAGAGATGGAAAAAAAAAAAATAAAACTTGTTTAATATATAAGCCATTTTTCCAAGTATTGATATGTTACAGGCGTTTATATAGTGTCATATCACCAAAAACATTTCCATGTTTAGAAAGAGAATGGACCATTCCCTGCCCAGTTCCCCACACAGCCACCTCAGCTGGATGACTTTTTTATAAATACAGAAGTTAGCTGCTAAGATATGCACCTTTGCTTCTTAGAAAAGAATTCCTGTGTTTATCTTTTGGTAGGCCGGGGCTTGCTAGACATAAACCATCCCTCATCAGCAACATGGAGAGGTTTATTTTTGTCATTCATAAAATAAACCAGGTCTCGGCCAAAGGAAATGTTTCTTGGAAGCAGCCCCGTCATAGAAGTGCAGTGGAAGTTACAAATGGCTCTGCAGTCCAGACCATAAACAGTCTTTAAAAAGGCTGGTGCTGAGCTGTTGATATTAAAAATCACCTCATTAATTAGGTTTGTAAACAATGCAGCTGTCTGTGCTTGCAAGCTGGCTTCATCAGCATAATAATATTTGTAACAATAATAACCATCATTTCAAGCAAAGCAATAAATAGTCAATCCAAGAACCTCAAGTGAAATCACATCTGGGAGCTGACACTCGGTCGTTCAAAATACTTCCTCAGAAGGTAGGAAGGTTGTTGGTCGTTTTTTACTCACACTGGCACTTGATCAGCATCAAGTACTCTACTAGAATTTTCCCCATCTCGTGTTTTTGAAAGGGACAGGTCAACAGCAAGTGTGAGAAGTGTAACAAATCCAAGAGGGAAGCCAAAGAACAAAAAAATGGAAGAGTCGGCCAGAAAAGGATACCATGTGCCAGAGGGAAGGTTGGGATGGTACCTCCAGGTACAGTTAACCAGCCATCCCTCCTCTGCACTTGTTCAGTTACATGTGCACCCTACAATAATTTATCAGACACCTATTATGTGCCAGGCAGGGCCCAGGTGCTGGAGAAAATTTACATCCAAATATCCTTTTCAGATCGCTGCTTGTGATGCTATTGGGTTGTACCTGGTCAAGTACATAATACCAAACCTAAGAGACCTGCAATTTTTTTAAGTCATACTTGCTGGTCTAAACTTAACCCAGCAATTGTAAGCCCTTAAAATTGTTAAAGGCAAAAGGAAAATATGTTTTTGTGTAACACAGGTAGACTAGAATTACTAGACCTCTTTCCACATGAGAGGACAACACCTTCGTACCTCATTTATGCCTCCTCCACATGTAAATTTTAATCCTGAACTTCACCGGAGAGAGATAAATGTGGTATCCAATTCCAAAGCATTACCCATTTGCTCTGTCTCTGTCCCTCTCTTTCCCCTCTCACTCTGTATATATTAATTTTATAGATCTTTTTATTGTCTGAACTACACTGGTTGCGTGAGAAGCAGAACAATAGGCCAAGAAGTTCCATTTCACACATGCCATCTTTATAATTCAAATAGGACAATAAAAAGAGAGAGAGAGGGAAAGATCTCTAAACTGGTGATAAATCAGTGTCCTAAACCAAATTAACCATCGAAATAGATTATCATAAAAATAACGCCATGAAAAATATTCTTCACCTTCCTGGTTCAGCTGCCCATAATGGAGAGAGGGAGGGAGACTATGTGAGAGAGAGAGAGAGAGAGAGAGAGAGAGAGTGTGTGTGTGTGTGTGTGTGTGTACATGCAAATATGTGCACACAGGCCAGAAATGTTCATGCTTATGCATACACACATGCTCACAAAGAGACCCAGAGGCCATGTGGTGTACACACTGCTCACTGCTTCAGTAGCAGCAGAGAGCAAAGAAACCACAAGACTGATTATTAGCATTTCTCATTTTCTAGTGTTCAGCTTTATTCAATATGGTAAATAATAATACTATGTGCCAAGGGTTATGTTAGACTCTGAGGATACAAAATGAGCTAAAGTGGACATAATCTTTGTCCTAAGATTTTCAGTTGGGGCAGAAGAGACAGACATTAATCCAGTAACTTCACAGATAAAATTTTTGTAACCATAAACTCTGATAAATGCCACTAAGGCTGCTATGAGAGCCATGAACAAGGAAGCTGCCCTAACCTGAGGTCAGGAACAAATGAATCTTTGAGCCCAAGAACCAGCAGAGGCCAGGAGATCCAAATGCCCCCCTACATCAGCAGGCAGAGGGGAACACTCTTCTTTCACAGGAGGAGGCCAAGGAGGAATGGACGAGGTGATGTGGCAAGAATAAGAGGGACCACGCATGTAGACAGTGAGGGCACGAGGACAGATGCCACAGCCCAGGGACTAGAAGAAGGTCACAAACGGGAGAGAGCAAGGGGAAGCAAGATGGAGTTAGATCATGCAGATTCTTAACATGGGCTAGGAGAATGAAGATGGAAGGGAGCACTGGGTTTCAAAACTCAGAAACTCATACTTTGTTTCCATGTGAGAACAAGTTGACTTGAGCAAAGGAAGACGCTAAGAAAACAGTTATCAGTCCTCCTGTCAGTCCACCACAGAAGTCTAGGCCTAGGTGAGAGATTGAACCAGGAGTCTAACACTAATTAGCTGTGTGACCTTGGATAATTTACTTCACCCCTGTAAGCCTCAAATTCCCTACCTGTAAAATGGCAATAATCATGGTTTTAGTGAGGATTAAATGAGATCAGGCCTGTGGAGCGGCCAGCCCACTGTAAGCCTTCAATAAATGTTAGCTATTGGTGGTGCTGGAGATGGAGAGAAATTGACAGATTAGAGTGATATAAATAGTCCGCCTACAAGAAATCGCCCTACCAAACTTATCACTAGGAGGTGTGAGACAGTTTTTCTTTTATAGGAGAGACAGGTTGGAAAGGAATGAACGGGAAAAGCACTTAGTGCCAATATGAGGAGTTTCCCAAATTTGAAACAATTCCTGGTTCTTGTGATAAGCACTGCCAGTAATATTTAAGCTGCAACAGGTATCTGAGACTAGAAAAAGAATCACTAAAAATGTTCAAGTAATATCTCCAACAAGCTTTACCACAACAGCAACAAAATGCTATAGGAAGACAACTTCCCCAAGGTCATAGGGCTGTTAATGGCTGAAGACAGGTGTGGAACCTGGATTGAACTCAAATATGTCCTCTTTCCAGAAAGAGAGACAGCCTCACAAAGGGCCCAAACCCAACCATCTGTTTCCAAAAGCTTTCAGTCTAGTCAGAAAAACAAACTCCAAGAAACAAGGTACAATTCAAAGTCCAGTTCTGTAGTTTGAAAATAATGATCACACTATAAATTGTCTTGGTGTTTGGTAAATAGCATCAAACTAATTTTATAGAGCTATAAAATAGTTCTTGCCCTTGGATCTAATAACATCATTTTGAAAGCTATATCAAAAACCATACAGGAAGTTTAATAGATGAAAGTATTATTTGTGGGTCGCCAAAGACAATTGTTATTTACTTTTAAGACAAGTTGGATGATAGGCTGTTTGCATATTTGAAACTTCTAAGGCAATAAGAAAAAAATTAGCCTCTGTATTAACCACAGACTTGAGGACTGAGAGACTTCCTTAATTAAATCAAACTGCTTTTCCACAGAAGCTTTAGGTAAAACCTACTTGTGGGAAGCTTAAGGTAATTGATACTGAAATTAAGCACTCATTCAAAATCTGGGGCTGGACTTTTGGTGAGCCTCCTGCCAAACACTCACTCACATGAACCACAACTGGTTCCCCACACTGTTCCCTGAGGGCGTCCCCTTTAAACTTGCCAGGCTGCTCCAGTAGGAGATAAAATCATGCAGGGGTATGGATTAGCTATCATGTCATTATAGCAGGCACAGCCGTCTGTTACAGGTAAATTGCTAGGCAATGTAATAACAATGCAGTTTATTTACTGTGCAGGGTGCTTATCTACAGAAATGTTCCCAACAAACAAAGAAAGGCACAGCTAAATGCTTTCTCTTTAGAATTACAGACTGAAGCTATGCCAGCACCTTCGGAGAATAAAAATGCTAAATAATCCCTGTATAAACAGAGTCCTGAAAAACACAAAGCATTTCCTAACAGAGGAAGCAGAAAAAGGCAACCAGTGTCTGGAACATCCACAAGGTCTTTCTCAGGCTCCCATCACTATCAAATAAATCACCTCCCGAGAACAGGAGGGCCCAAAGAATGGTCAGGCCAAGTCCAGACTGGGAGCACCACGACTATGAAGCAAGGAGGAGAAGCAGGATGTTAGGTGGAACACCACTTTCACGGCACACTGATCACTGGCTTCAAGCCTTTCGATGCTGTTTCTTTTCATTCCCAAACAACTCTATAAAGTTAGTCTACTATTACCCTCCTTCAACAAAGAGCTTCACGGTAAGAAAGTGGTTCATTAAACTGATGGCGTGAAATTCACAACCAGGGGGCCAGGGATTTAGCTCAGTGGTTTCGCCGCCTGCTGCACAAGCACAAGGACCCGAGTTTGATCCCCAGTACCAAAAAAAAAAAAAAGAAAGAAAGAAATTCACAACCAGCTCTAAGCCAGGCATGGTGGCACATACCTGTAATCCCAGCACTCTGGGAAGCTGAAACAGAAGGATCACAAGTTCAAACCCAACATGGGCAACTTTGTGACTTAGGGACAGAGATGTAGCTCAGTGCAAAGGCCTTGGGTTCAATCCCCACCACCACCACCAAAAGCAGATCTGCCTCACTTAAAACCAGAGCTATTCACCTCTACACTGGACTGTTCTCAAGAATTTGAACGAGTCCCCTGAGGTTGGACTCAGCATACAGGACTCCTGCCCTCCCCTATCATTGGCATCTACCCATCCCACCCACTAAAGCATCCTCAGGGCTCACACTTTGTACTGCACACTGAAGGCCAGAAATACAAAGGATACTGTTTTACTGAAAACCTAATAGATGCCTCTAAATATGCAGACTTCCATGAATAGAATAAATGAATTAATGAATGAAAGGAGAAATCCAATTAAGGAGCCCAGGATGCCGCCTAAAGAGGCATGACTGGAATGTGATTGTTCTAAAAGAAAGCTGTAATTTAATCAATAGGATTAACATATCTGAAGAAAGAACATGTCCACAGAAAGAAGGCGGTCTTCCCAGAGTTCAGAAAAATGGAGTGCTATTGAATTTGGCAGTGTTGATCCAATTGGGCTCAAGGGAGAAAAAAAGTATATTTGGTAGGCAACAGAAAGATGGACCAAAATTGTTTAGTTCACTTCAGTCATCTTTGTAAGCCTACTATGTGCCATGCTATATAACAGGCACTGTGATTAAACACACACACACACACACACACACACACACACACACAGAGAGTTCCTACAATAGAGAAACCTGCAGTGATAGTGGGAAAGACCACATTTATGCAGTTTTTAAATGCTCAGCACTACAACAGAGGTATGTGAAGGGTACTAAAGAGTATGGAGAAGACAAACTTAGTCCAAAGTCTAGAAGACTTCCTGTGACTCTTGAGTTGTGTTTCAATGAATAAACAGATATTATCTAGGCCATGAAGGCCACAAAGGAATGGTAAGCAGAAAGACCAGAAGTTCTTCCCATAACAGAGGCTAGAGGAAAATGAGTAAATCCAGACATAGAAGAGGCTGAGTAACCTCAGATTTATCCTCAGGGAAATAAGGAAAGTAAGGACCACTGAAGGATGCTAGCCAGAAAGTAACAACTTGCATCTCATTCTGACAAAAATATAAACAATGGATTGAATGGAGAAACACTAAGGAGGCCAACAGATCAGGTAAGAAGCAACTATTAAAGTCCCTGGGGAGATTATGCCCTAGGTCAGTGGTAACTAGAATAGAGAAGAAAGAAAAAACTAAATGTTTAGTAAGTGATTTGTTGATTGGTTAGATGGGAAGGAAGAAGGGAGGTGAGATTCAAGGTTGACTCCAAGTTTTTGGCTTGGATGTGAAATTAATGAATGATCGGATGGATAAGATGAAAGAAAGGTAAGGAATCTAGGAGGATTCCAAGTGTCTAGTTTGAATGAATTCATGGTTAATCATGGACTAAAACAGAAAATATGGAAATATAGGAGAATCAACAAATTTGAACTTGGAAGATGAAGAAAATGAGTCTGGTTTTAAACATGTTGAAAAATACCATTGGACAGCAAAGGGCAGCTGTTTGGTGGGCTACTGGATATGTAATCCTGAAATTCAGAAAAGGCATCAGGGATAAAAATAAATATATTAACATCTAGAGTAAGTAGGTGAGTTCAAGCCATAAGAACAAAAGAGATAGAAATATAGAAAGATGAATTGGTAATTGGATAGGTGGGAAATAAGCTAAGCAATGTCAAATTATACCATCTTACCTAGTCATAATTTTTCAAAAATTGTAAAATCTAGTTTTAATTAATAAAATAAAAATAATTAGAAGAAAGTAAAGGACAAAAAACTTCAGATAAATGTGGGTTTGGGCCATAAAAGATATTGTTTCATTAAAGAATCCTCTAAGTTAAAAGAAAACTTATTGATCACCCCCCGCTGCAGACAGGCAGGTCTGTGCATGCCCTACCGAGATCCTGAGTCGCACGGAACACGCCGAGTCACCCCACTGCAGACAGGCAGGTCTGCCCATGCCCTACTGAGGTCCCGAGTCCTGCGGAACACGCCGAATCAGCCCGCGCCCTGGCAGCGGTCCACTGGACACCCCCCCACACCCCCACCCCCGCTCCTCTGTAGAGCCACCTCGTTCCACACTACAGGGAAGTGCAGGACGCCAGACCACCAGACCATGGTACTGAGTCCCGCTGCTCCCAGCCCAGAGGTAGGGGCTTCTGAGCAGCCGTCCCACTGCTCCTGGTCCAGAGGACGGGGCTTCCCAGTCACCATCCATCCCGCTGCTCCCAGTCCAGAGGAAAGGGCTTTTGGGCCACCTTCTGTACCGCTGCTCCTGGCCCAGAGGAAGGGGCTTCCGGGCCACCATCCCTCCCATCGCTCCTGGCCCAGAGGTAGGGGCTTCTGAGCTGTTATCCCACTGCTCCTGGACCAGAAGAAGGGGCTTCCCAGCCACCATCCCTCCCACTGCTCCCAGCCCACAGGAAAGGGCTTTGGGCCAGCATCCCTACCACTGCTCCTGGCCCACCTCTCCCAGCTCAGAGGAGGCAATCCATGCAGGCGCCAACAGCCCCCCCCCCAGTCGAAAGGAGAAAACATGTAAATAAGTCTCAAAACCAGACTTCCAGATCATCTACAGCAACCCCAAAGGGAAATGAGATGGTACAATCTGATACTCAGCCACCTGGACCCACTGAACTGGCAACAAAAGAGGATCTGGAAAAAATGAACTCAGAAATAATTTCTCAGATAACAGGAGAAATTGTGCCCCTAGTGCAAGACATGATTAATAAATCTAGAGAGGAGCTCAGGAACATGATGGAATCCCAACATAGGAAACAAATGGAATCCATAAAACAGATGCAAATAGATTTCCAGGACATGAAAAGCTCCATTGAAAGTCTACACAGCAGAATGAGCCAATGTGAGGACAGAATTTCAGATATAGAAGATAAGATTGCAATTAGTGACCAGGAAAAAGAATTGCTTCAAAATTATAAGGGAACATGAGAAATCAATCCAGCAGCTGCTAGATGATGCAAAGAAGAATAACATAAGACTGATTGGAGTCAATGAAGAAACAGGAGAGAGTGCAGATGACATAAAAATCTCTTCACAGAAATAATGGCAGAAAACTTCCCAAGCAGGGGAAAAGAGCTTGACATACAGATAAGTGAGGCATATAGGACTCCAAATAGCCTTGATCAAAAAAATCTACACAAAGGCATATAATTGTTAAGATTCCAGAAACTCAACAGAAAAGCAAAGTTCTACAAGCACTTAGAGAAAAGAAACAAATCACATACAAAGGAAAGCCCATCAGAATCACAGCAGACTTCTCAACACAAACCATCAAGGCAAGAAGAGCTTGGAGTGACATATTCCAAGCCCTAAAAGAAAACAGCCTCCAACCCAGATTGATGTACCCTGCAAAACTGTCTTTCAAAATGGATGGAGAAATAAGATACTTTCATGACAAAGAGCACCTTAGGAACTTTGTGAATACCAAACCAGCACTCCAAAGAATTTTACACAATAGCCTAGGAACAGACATTGAGGATCACAACCCCAGGAAGCAAAACAGAATGAACCCATCTGGCATGACAAGAAATTAAATGGAAAGGGGGAGAACCCAACAAAAAGAAAAAGTCATGGCAATGACAAGTCAATACATTTCAGTTATAACCATCAATGTTAATGGTCTCAATTCACAAATCAAAAGAAATAGACTGGCAGAATGGGTCAAGAAGCAAAATCCAACAATATGCTGCATACAAGAAACACACTTAATTCAAAAGGAAATTCATAGACTGAAAGTTAAAGGGTGGAAAACAATACTGCATGCAACAGGAACCCGAAAAAAAGCAGGAGTAGCTATCCTCTTGGCAGATCAAGTAGATTTCAAACCAACACTGATTAAGAGAGATGAAGAAGGACACTACACCTTTGTAAAGGGAACAATCCAAGAGGAAGAGATGACAATCATAAATATCTATGCACCAAACACTACTGTGCCCAACTATATAAAACAAATACTAACGGATGTGAAAAGGCATATATGCACTAACACAGTTGTAGTGGGGGACCTCAACACCCCACTGTCACAAATAGATAGATCAACTAGACTAAAAATAAGTAATGAAATACTAGAACTCAATCAAACTCTTGAACAAATGAACTTAACAGATGCTTGCAGAGTCTTCCACCCCACAAAATCAGAATACACATTCTTCTCAGCTGCACATGGGTCATTCTCAAGAATAGACCACATACTCACACAGAGAACATGTTTAATTAAGTGCAAAGGAATTGAAGTTATCCCCTGTATATTATCAGACCATAGTGCGATGAAATTGGAGATCCATAGCAAAAGAAACTCAAAAAATTTCATAAACACGTGGAAATTGAACAACACACTTCTGAATAACCAATGGGTCACAGACGAAATTAAAGAAGAACTCAGACAGTTCCTTCAATTAAATTACAATGACAAAACAACATATCGGAATCTATGGGACACAATGAAAGCAGGCTTACGCAGGAAATTCATAGCAGTGAATACACATATTAGGAAAACAGAATGAGCCCAATTTAACAACCTAATGCTGAACCTCAAGCTTCTAGAAAAAGAAGAACAGGACAACCCCAGAGCTCATACAAGGGAAGAAATTATAAAGATCAGAGGAGAAATCAATGCAATAGAGACTAAGAGAACGATACAAAAAATCAATGAAGCCAAGAGTTGGTTCTTCGAAAGAATCAACAAAATTGACAAACTTTTAGCCAATCTTGTCAGAAAAAGGAAAGAAAAGGCCCAAATCCATGCAATTAGGAATGAAAAGGGTGAAATTACAACAGACCCAGCAGAAATCCAGAGGATCATCAATACCTACTTCCAGAACCTATATGCCAATAAGATGGACAACACAGAAGAAATGGACAGATTCCTAGATACATATGAATTACCAAAGTTGAAAGAAGAAGACCCAAAACTTCTGAACAACCCAATATCAACCAATGAAATTGAAAATGTAATCAAAAACTTATCAACTAAGAAAAGCCCGGCCCCTGGTGGCTTCACTGCTGAATTCTACAAGACATTTAGAGAGGAACTGCTGCCACTACTGTTTAAACTCTTCAATGAAATTGAAAGGGAAGCAATACTCCCAAATTCATTCCTGGAAGCAAGCATCACCTTGATCCCCAAAGCAGAGAAAGACCCAACCAAAAAAGAGAACTATAGGCCAATCTCACTAATGAACATAGATGCAAAAATCCTTAATAAGATACTGGCAAACAGAATGCAGAAGATCATCAAGAAGATCATACACCCTGATCAAGTGGGATTCATCCCAGGGATGCAGGGAGGGTTCAATATACACAAATCAATCAATGTAATACACTATATCAATAGAGCCAAGGACAAAAACCATATAATTAACTCCATAGATGCAGAAAAAGCATTTGACAAAATCCAACATGCATTTATGATAAAAACCATACAAAAAATTGGAATAGATGGTCTCTACTTCAAACTGATAGAAGCTATCTATGAAAAACCAACAGCCAATATCATACTCAATGGTCAAAAGCTGAAATCCTTCACACTAAAATCAGGAACAAGACAAGGATGTCCACTATCACCACTCTTGTTCAATATAGTTCTGGAAACATTAGCCACGGCAATTAGACAAGAGAAAGAAATAAAAGGAATAAAGATAGGTAATGAAGAAGTCAAATTGTCATTATTTGCAGATGACATGATACTCTATATAGAAGACCCCAAGAACTCCACCAAAAGTCTTCTAGACTTAATAATCAAATTCAGTCAAGTAGCTAGTTACAAGGTCTACACACAAAAAATCAATAGCTTTCCTCTACACCAATGACAGACTCACTGAGAGAGAAATAGAGCAAATAACTCCTTTCACAATAACATCCAAAAAACTGAAATACCTAGGAATCAACCTAACGAAAGAAATCAAAGACCTCTTCTCTGAAAACTATGGCACTCTGAAAAGACAGATTGAAGATGATATAGAAAATGGACAGACAACCCCTGCTCCTGGGTAGGAAGGATTAATATAGTGAAAATGGCCATACTTCCAAAACTGCTATATAGATTTAATGCAATTCCAATTGAGATCCCAGAAGCATACTTCATAGACCTTGAGAAAACAATCCAAAAATTCATTTAGAACAAGAAGAGACCCAGAATAGCAAAAGCAATTCTAGGTAACAGAGACATGGCAGGAGGTATCACAATCCCCAACCTGCAACTCTACTACAAAGCTACTGTGATAAAAACAGCATGGTACTGGCAAAGAAACAGACCCGAGGACCAGGGGAACAGATTAGAAGATGCAGAAACAACGCCAGACACACTCAGCCATCTCATCTTTGACAAAGGAGCCAAATACCCTCACTGGAGGAAAGATAGCCTCTTTAATAAATGGTGCTGGAAAAATTGGGCTTCAACTTGCCAAAGATTAAAACTAGACCTATATCTCTCACCATGCACTAAACTAAAATCAAAATGGATTAAAGATCTAAATATTAAAATAGAAACTCTGAACCAGTTGGAACAGAGGTTAGGTAGAACCCTTGAAGACATCGGTGTAGCAAAAGATTTTATGAACAAAACCTCAGTTGCCCGTGAACTAGCACAAACAATCAACAAGTGGGATCTCTTCTTATTAAAAGGCTTCTGCACAGCAAGAGAAACCACCAGCAGTGTGAAGAGACAACCCACAATGTGGGAAAAAATCTTCACCTGCTCTTCCTCAGACAAAGGTCTCTTATCTCAAATCTATAAAGAACTTAAAAAGATCAGGCCTCCCAAATTTAAAGACCCAACCCAAAAATGGGCATCTGAAATGAACAGACATTTCTCAGACAAAGAAGTAGAAATAGCAAATAAATACATGAAAAAATGTTCAACATCACTGGTCATTTGAGAGATGCAAGTAAAAACAATGCTAAGATTCCACTTCACTCCAGAAAGAATGGCTGCTATCATGACATCAACCAATAACAAATGCTGGTGGGGCTGTGGGGAAAGAGGAACCCTGCTCCACTGCTGGTGGGAGTGTAGACTGGTGCAAGCACTGTGGAAATCAGTATGGAGATACCTCAAAGAACTAGGACTGGAAGTCCCATTTGACCCTGCTATTCCACTGCTGGGGATCTTCCCCAAAGAATTAAAAGAATCATACCACAGTGATATATGTGCACCCATGTTCACAGCAGCACAGTTTGTAATAGCTAAAACTTGGAAACAGCCCAAATGCCCATCAACTGGAGACTGGATAAAGAAAATGTGGGTTTTTTATAAAATGGAGTACTACTCAGCCATAAAACATGAGAAATTAGAGACATGTATAGGTAAGTGGATGCACATTGAGGCGATACTCTTAAGTGAAATAAATAGGACACACATGTATAAATACCGAATAGTTTCTCTGGTGTGAGAAACTGAAAGTGTAAATAATGACTAAATGTATAATAGGTAATGTGAAATAGGAAGAAAAGGGGCAAAGGGGAAGGAAGTGGGAGGGCTAGGGGAAAGGATAGAAGGGAATGGGATTAATATGAGAAAATGGAAAAATAGGAACAAAATCTTTGTAAATAGGGAGGAATGGAAGGGTTGAAGGGAAGGCTGGGCAAGGGTGAAAAATAAGAACCAAGAGAGACTATGTAAAGGTGCAAATTTCCAATGATGAATGTCATTATATTGTATACCTAAAATGTACCAATGATTAGAATGAATAATTGATAATGCAAACAAGGAAGAAAAGGTCCAAAGGGGTAGGGGTAGTGGGAGGGGCAAGGGAAAGGGAAGAAGGGAAAGGAAAAATGATGAGAAATGGAAAAAATGGAAATAAAGTCTTTGTAAATAGGGAAGGGTGGAGGGAGTGAAAGGAGGGCTAGGAATAGGGAAAAAGTAAGAACCAAGATGCATTATGTAAAGGTACAATTCCCAATGAGAAATGTAATTGTGTTGTATACCTACAATGTACCAATAAAAGAATTTAATAAAAAAAAATTTTTTTAAAGAAAACTTATTAAAATAATAAAGAGATTAGTCATTTTCAAAAATCAGCTTCCTGCTGAGAAAGATCAGGAAATTAGTACTTTCATCCCCAGCCCCTGATAAGGATCATAACATTGATTTTCTATCCTGTTACCGTAATTTCTACTTTTCTTTAGACTTAGTTCTTATATTTAAATGGATTAAATTCTCTTTCATGTGACTATTCCATTTCTTCGTCCTTTATTTTTATTTATCTTTTACATGGCTTAATCTTATATTCAGTAATGTTTTTCTCCAAAAGGTATTTGTACATTCTATAATTCTTGAGTTTGTTAATACATGAGAATGTTTACCTGTTGTCTTTACATTTGAGCAACATTTTGGCTGGGTATAATACTCCTGAGTCACTCTTCCTCAGAGATTTGTCAACATTACTTCATTGAGTGAAAATCCAAGGATAGACAGATTTTTCCCTATTAATAAGTGACTTGCAAATATCATGGCTTTAACCAAATGATAGGAGAAGGAAGATTCAGATAAGCTCTCTTAACATGCTTGGTTCTCTCATGCTTTGAGGTAGACAGATTCTTCTTTGGCAAAAATGAAAGGCAACTTTCAAAAGCTTGTAAGCCCTTCTCTGCCTCATTAAATTTTATCCTTTAAGACTCTTCCCCAGTATCCCCTACCAACATATAATCTTCTCTCCTCCCTCCTTTCTAGGCAAAATTACTTTCTTTGTGTAGCCATTATCACATTTATAGTTATAGGTGTTCCTGTTTTCCCACTAAACTGTAAACTGAGAGAAGAACCACTTTTTTCATTGTAACCTCAGCATTTACCACACTGCTAACACTTAGTAAGGTCTCAGATGTTTACTGAACAACCTATCTATTCTCCCTTTCCCCCACATGCCTATATTTGAGGGATTCTTCAGAGGAGGTTTACCCAAACATCAGCATGTGTCAGAATCACGTGGAGGACTGGCTAAACTAGACAGCTAAGCCCCATCCCCAGAGTTTGATTTAGGAGGTTTGGGATGGGGCTCAGGAATTTGCATTTCTAAAAAGTTTCAGATGATGCTGTTGGTCCAGGCATCGCACTTCCAAAAACGCTGACTTAGAGCACCATTAGAAGAAATAGAAGGAGATGGAGCGAATCCTTGATAAGGATGGATAATGAGGTTCCGATAACTACTTTATGTATACCTCCCAAACTATGAAAATCTGGTGGAAAAAGTTAATCCTTATTTCATAAACCTAACAAGCCCAAATGTTAGAGTATGCAGCCTATGAGAAGAGACTTTTTATGATGTTTCTCTTAGTTTTTCTTTCTTCATTCATTTTATTACTCATCTGTTAGCATGATTCACTATTATGTTCTAACTATTAACTACTTTCATTAATTCAATGGTCAGGTGGGAGTAAAACCCCAGAGGAAACTCATGCACTTCAGGACACATTCTCTTTAAAAGTAAAACAATAATAATGATCACTGAAAACTCCATTTCAAGCCAGGTGTGGTGGCACATGCCTGTAGTCCCATTCAGGAGTCTGAGAGAGGAGGATTGTCAAGAGTTCAAGGCCAGCCTGAACTACATAACGAGACCCTCTCTCAAAAAAATTCCATTTCATTCTTCCTGCTTTCTCAAGCGTTTCATTCTGTCTCCCTGCCCTCTTACCTCCGGTGCACGTAAAACAATGGGAGAGTCTTACTTGTATCAAATTTTGCAAACCAATAGGTACATATTCTCTTCCATGCCATCTTTGCCATTTAGCCATTTAGTCACTGGAAAGGACGGTGTGTGGCCCCGAGGCTTCTACATCAACCTGTAAGCAATAATATTTGTACTCCAGTCCTTAAAGGTCTTAACTTCTCTGAGCACCAAACCTATGCCGGTCTGTGCACGCTGGTGGGCTTTGCAGGGCCCGAAAGTTGCACTGCAGTGCCACCTAGAGTCTGCTTCTGGTAAAGACCCAGAGCCAACCCATCCGGGCACCGCTGCTGTGGATTTAAGGGAAATACGACTGTTGTGGATTCAAACGCGCTCTGCTTCTGTAAAAAATTGTTCGGTATAAGGTCAAAGAGGCCTTCTATCTGGAACTACGGCTTGTTTAACTATCACTTTAAACTATGGCATGAGCTTGAATTTCTGCTTCACATTAGGATTTTAACTCTGTAGAGTTGTATATAAAACACCTTCATGGCAAGAGACGTTCAGTGTGAGTGTCTGGAAAGGAGAACACAACAGCTTCTAGACCTTTCGGTTCTGCCCCTGATGGCTAAGGTTGCTGCAGCTTCCTTGATATCTGCAGGGTGAACACTAGCTTAGCCTGACCCAGGAGCCAGGTTGCAATGGAGCACTCGTGTGCGGCATCCAGCAAGTAGCAGCCACATTAGAAGCCGAGCGTCCATTAGCTCGCATTTAATGTTTCTTCTCAGGCAGAAAAGTATAGCCATCAAACACCCCGGCCCTTTTATGACACATAAATCACAGGTCAGTGCCTTCTGTGGAAACTCTTGTTTGCTAAGTGAGCAGTTACCCCAGGAGCAAGGAAGCAACATTTCACCATACCTAGACCCAGGGGGATGAGCTGACTGCATAGGGCAGTGCCAGGAATTTGTCCCTGCAATTTAATGATTAAACCCTTTCTGCTGTTCGCCAAGTGGTGCTTTGTTGGGAGCCTTCCACGGGCGGCAGCTTGCACCAAGAACTACCCTTGTCCCCTGCCTGCCATTACCTTTGTCCTTGGAGAGCTGGCCTCCTCTGCCCCGGGAAAGAGAGCAGGCTAGGAGACCCCATTTCTCCGCCCACCACTAAATGGACTGAGTTGAACTTTTTCCCACATTGAATCCACAGACTCTCTTCTTGACAATTTATGCCAAGAAGCAAAGACTCAGGGAGCTGAGCCATGTCAACCACAGGGGCCCTAAATGAAGGTCCATGAACTTGTCTCCTAGCCCCCATTGCAATACTCTAGCAGCTGCTCTTCCTATATCTTCCAGTGCTACTTTTCTGTGGATTCCATTAATCCTGTAACCAAACTCAACTGGAATTAATTAGGCATCTTAGCGGCCAAATTGCTATCTAAGAACCCCTGAATGTTAAAAAAGAGCACACATCCAGTTCGGGTTGGGCTATCTGCCCCCTATTCCACTCTACTGGCAAGAAAGCTCCACGGCCTACATTCAGCCCACCAGTGTTCCCACCCTCCATGCAAGGCAGAGCTTGGCTACCCCTACAGGGCAGGGGGTGGGGACAAGGGAAGCCAGTGGGGACCAAGCGGCTCACAGACTGTCACCCACCCCCCACAACAAGAAAGGCACGGAAACTGTTTAGAAAGTATCATAAAAATTTTCAGAGCAATTTAATATTTATCAAATCTAATTTTAAAAGACAGAGCTGAAGCCAGGCCTGGTGGCACATGACTATAATGCACTCAGGAGGCTGAGAAAGTAGAATTGTGAGTTCAAGGACAGCCTGGGCTGCATACCAAGACCCTATCTCAAAAAACAAACAACAACAAAAATCAGAGCTTATGTGTTGTATGTCTTTGCTTTTTCTATTTCATTTCTCTAGTATTTTATTTTTATTATATTTTACAGAGATTATTAGTCCACAAGTGGTTGGAAATTTTATACACATACACGCATATAAGTCCTTCATTGCCAATAGTGTGAAGAGCACTACTTTCAATTCCCCTCCACTGTCTGGTCCAGGCCCCTTGGCCATCCAGAGGGTAGAAATCCTCTCTGAGAGAATAGAGGGATGTGGCTGGGCCTTCCCTCCAAGGAAAAGACGTGACTCAGGCAGAGCCAAAGCCTGTGCTTTCCATCTGACTCAGGAGGACCAGTCTCAGGTCAGTCAGGTCAGAAGCAGGGCCTCAGGCTTCAGTTCCATGGCCCCAAACATTCCAGCATGGAAAAGAAAATGAGACCCACAACACCCTGGTGGAGTTGAGTCCAAGTCGCCAAGTGAGCCAGGAGGCACTTTCTCTTTTTTTCTGTTATTTTAATCTTCATACCATTAACAAGCCTACTAGAAAATAAACTACTAAAATGATGAGTCTTTGTAGTATTAGTTTACTGTGGTCTTGTAAACCAAAACTGGGGAATTCATCTCCCTAGGACATCAAAATCAAGCCAGAAGCTAATAACTCTACCACCTGCACCCAAAGCTGTAATTCTAATTAAACTATTCTCTCACAAATACTGTATTCATCTATTGTACCAATTTATAAGCTTAATCCATATTATTCTTTATCTTATGTGCTTTGTGTGTTAATGCATTGCCCATTACCAATGTCACTTATTATACATATACTATACTACATAAAACATAATATGTAATCAACATTAAAATAATAGCCCCATGCTCATAAACAAGTACATAGAACTAAGACAATACATAACCAACTAACTTATTTATCCATATTACAATTCAAAACCATATGAAGATAAGCCCAAAAAATCTATTAGTCTTACATAGGACATGTATCTTATTAATCAGCCATTAGAAGGAAGGGTAACAGACAACTCAAAAGTCCATAGAGCATGTGACTGGAAACATTGAGGGAATGGAAACTGTGCTACACCTATTCCCATGTCCGTTATCACATAATGTATCATTAAAGGACAAGATATTTTGGAACTTGAAATTAGGGAAACTTATATACAATTTAGATGATGGAAAAGCAAAATAAACTAATCCTTCATTTTTTACAGAATTTAATTAAGCACATAAAATTGTACTACTTAACGTATTTCTTTTATTTATTTATTTATTTTTGTACCAGGAATCAAATTTGGGACCTTGCGCTTGCGAGGCAGATGGTGGAACCACTTGAACTAAATCCCCAGCCCCTACTTAACGTTTTTCTCAGTGAACCTTTTTGTGAAATTCAGATCGCAGTGTGCCATTTACAACTCTTTTGACTTTCCTCTGATCATCTCCATTTGCACAGTTCTTGAAGACAACATCCTCATCCCATCTTCTTTCACTTTGAAGTTTGCCTGAGGCCAGGGTGGACAATTGAAATAAATGAGAGTGTTACCTGGTCAGAGATCTTTATAATTTAGAAATCCAAATCGTTTTTTTTATTACGTTTATTGGTACATTTTAGATATAAAATACAGTTACATTCATCATTGGGATCTTGTACCTTTGTACATGATGCATCTTGGTTCTCATTTTTTTCCCCATTCCCCTGCCCTCCCTTCACCCCCTCCACCCTTCCCTATTTGCAAAGACTTTGTTGCCATTTTTTACCTTTTCTCATATTTTTTCTTTTCCCTTCTTTCCTTTCTCCTACCCCTCCCACTTCCCCTGCTCCTTTATACCTTTTCTTCCTGTTACACAATATCAATTATACATTTTTAAAATTATAATATCAAGATCTAGAAGATATTACCACAGATTTTTACAGCATTTAAAAGGATATAGAAAGCATATTACAAAAATCTTTTTTGAAATAAATTTGACAACTTCTAAGAAGTACCTTGGAAAACAAATTAATGAAACTGACTGTAGAGGAAATATAAAATTTGAATACCACTTATTAAAGAAAGTATATTTCTAACTTGAAAACCTACCTATATGACAACAGGCTCATATATGTTTTAACTGATAAATTATATCAAACATTTAAAGCAGAAAAAAGAAGGAACACTTCTCCCCTCATTTTAGAAAATCAACATTGTGCTGATACTAAAACTGGATAAAGATAATAGAAGAGAAAAGTATGAACATACATAAAAATTTGTTTAACAAAACAAACTACTAAAAGTCAGATCTGGCAGTATGTAGAAAGTGGTTTTATTATAGGGATGGCAGTGTTGGTTCAGCATTGGAAGATCCACCCCCAAAAGCCATCATTTTAACAGAGGAAAGGAAAAAGCCATATGATCCTGTCAGTAGTTGCAGAAAAAGTATTGGACTAAATTCTACAGCTGTTCATGGTAAAAACTATCAGGAGACTAGAAGTAGAACAGAACCTTCTCAACAGATAAGCCATATATACTCTATACTTCCAGCAAAAACACCTTATATGAATGGAAAAGATACAATGCTTTCTCCCTAAGGTGGAGAACAAGGGCAGATATGCCTACTCTTCATCTGTCCACTAAACTTTGAAATATAGGCCCAAACCAAAATAGTCTGACAATAAAAATAAACAAATAGCATAGGATTGGCAAGGTAGAAGTAAAATCTGTATATGTAGATGAAATGACCATCTACAGAGAAAATACTAAGAAATCTCTAGGAGGCCCTAGAACTTTGTATTTGAATTTAGCAGGATTAGAAAACACAAGGTTGGTATCAACAAAGTGTATATGCTGCTTTGGGTTAGAAGAACTTTCCAGCCTGCTCATCTACCTTCCTCACTTTTTTGTTTCCTTCCTTCTTTCCTTTCTTCCTGTCTTTTATTTTCTTCTTGAACCAAAGACTAGCAATTATTTTGTAAATTGGAGATGATTATCTCATGATTGATGGGATTCCATGATGGTGGTACCCTATCCTAGGAGCTCATCATATAATTGTCTTTCTTCTCTTTAGTGGACTTAATATTTGAAGCAAAAATTAACAAAAAATGAGGAGGTCATTTCAGAGAATAGTACAGAAGGATCAGAGAAAATTCATGTATACCGTGTTATATACACTTCTTTTCCTAATAATAGTCCCTCAATCTTAATTTTAGTGTTCACAATGGCAACCCATTTACTGTGTCATTTTCCCATTGAGAATTTCCCACTTGGAGACCAGCTTTCACTTTAGAGAAGCACAGATTCATCCCTGGATCTAAGACTTTCGCATCTACTCTTGACCTTTACTTTATTACATTTTCCATTCTTACTAAGATCTTCA
Source organism: Heterocephalus glaber (assembly GCF_053883595.1). Lineage (NCBI taxonomy): Eukaryota > Metazoa > Chordata > Mammalia > Rodentia > Bathyergidae > Heterocephalus > Heterocephalus glaber. The sequence goes on from NW_028258403.1 coordinate 15,313,161, forward strand.
TATATAAGTTCACATTTCGCCTTCATCTCCTTTATCTCCTGTTTCGTAGAGGTTAACTAAGGGAACACATGTTTTTAGTAAAAGATTTTATAGAAAATCATTCTTCTACTTGAAATAGCAGCAAATGCCAAGTAAAATTCTGTAAGACATCACCAAATTTCTCCCTCAAGACTTAATTGTTTCATGTCACTCTGTGGAAAGCAACTGAGGTGTAGACAAAAGAAATCTAAGGTTGGTAAGATCTATAAATTCTTCCAATAAAAAATCTTAGGTATCTTTGTACTTTCCTGTTTAATGCTATTGAAATTTGCTGTGCAAATAGTTATTCTAATTAGTGCTGCACTGCCTTAAATGTTAAACTCTGTGTACAGTCATGAGAGATTAAAAGAAATGTATATCACACTTCTTAACTACTTTTTAGTTTCAGTAATAAAGAACATTTTCTTGAGAAAAAAAAAGAAAACACAAGGTATATATAAAAACTCAGGTCTATGTATACTTGCTATAAATGAAGAATTGGATACTGAAATTTAAAAGTTATGTCAGAGTACAAAGGACCTACAAAAGTAAAAAGAAAAAAAAAACACTGTTGGAAGACATTTATTACCTAATTTTAAGACTTCCTCTAAAGCTACAGTAATCAAGGCAGTGTTGACATAAGGAAAGACATATAGATCAATGGAATAAAACAGAGAATCTAGAAATAGAACCATACGTATATGGTCCACTGATTTTTGAAAGATTATTTAACATTAACATTTTATAGAACATAAACTCAACTCAAGAGCAGAGGAAAAGATAGTGTTTTCTGCAAATGAGACTAGAATACCTGGTATCCGTATGTAGAAAATTATCCTCAACCCTTTATTTCCATACCTAAAAATATCTTGAAAGGATCTATGAACCTAAATATGAAAGACTAAAACTACAAAACTTTAAGAAGAAATTATAAGGGAAAATGTTCATGAATTTAGGGTAGGCAAGAATTTCCTAGGATACAAAAAACATGATGTATAAAAGGCAGAAATTGATAAATGAGATTTCATCAGGATTTAGAACTTTAAATAACATCATTAAGAAAATGAAAAGTGGTCCTTAAACAGACCATATTTATAATACATATAACCTATGGCCAGCATATGTAAAGAACACTTACAGCTCATTAATAGACAACCCAATTAAAAAGTACACACAAGAAGATGATAAATAGCCAGTATAGCACAAGGAAAGGCACACAACACTAAAATCAGAAAAATCCTAATCAGTATAGTAACAAGATCGTATTATACACTCATTAGGGAAATGAAGTTAAAAGTTTTAAAAGAACAAATGTCAACTTAGGTGTGAATCAGAACTGTCAAATACTGCTAATGTGAATGTAAAATGACAAAACCATTTTGGAAAACAATATAGAAATTTCTTGTATTACTGTTAAGAACCAAAAGTTCTGTTATTAAGTTTTTACTTAAGAGGAATGAAAACACATGTTCACAATAGATTTGTACATACAAATTGATTATTGCTTATGTGAAATTCTTGGGACCAGAAGTGTTTCAGATTTTGGGTTGAAATCACTTGATCTGCAAAGAGGATAGCTACTCCTGCTTTTTTTCGGTTTCCTGTCACATGGAGTATTGTTTTCCACCCTTTAACTTTCAGTCTATGGGTTTCTTTTTTAATTAAATGTGTTTCTTGTATGCAGCATATTGTTGGATCTTGCTTCTTGACCCATTCTGCCAGTCTATTTCTTTTGATTGGTGAATTGAGACCATTAACATTGATGGTTATAACTGATATGCATTGACTTATCATTGTCATGACTTTTTCTTTTTGTTGGATTCTCCCCCTTTCCATTTAATTTCTTGTCATGCCCAATGGATTCATTCTGCTAGGCTTCCTGGGGTTCTGATCCTCATTCTGTTTTCCTAGGATATTGTCTAAAATTGTTTGGAGTGCTGGTCTGGTATTCATGAAGTTCTCTTCAGGTGCTCTTTGTCATGAAAGTATCTTATTTCTTCATCAATTTTTGTTTGTTTGTTTGTTTGTTTTGGTACCAGAGACCGAACTCAGGTCCTTGCACTTGCACAGCAGGCAGTGAAACCACTGAGCTAAATCCCAGCCCTCTTCATCAATTTTGAAAGATAGTTTTGCAGGATATGTCAATCTGGATTGGAGGCTGTTTTTCTTTAGGGCTTGAAATACATCACTCCAAGCTCTTCTTGCCTTGAGGGTTTGCATTGAGAAGTCTGCTGTGATTCTGATGGGCTTTCCTTTGTATGTGATTTGTTTCTTTTCTCTAACTGCTTGTAAAATTTTGTTCTTCTTTGGGTTTCTGGATTCTCAACTATTATACACCTATGTGTAGATTTTTTTGATCACTGGCTAGTTGGAGTCCTATATGCCTCACTTATCTGTGTGTCAACTTCTTTTCCCCTGCTTAGGAAGTTTTCTGCCATCACTTCTGTGAACAGTTTTTTTATGTCATCTGCACTCTCTCCTGTTTCTTCATTGACTCCAATCAGTCTTATGTTATTCTTCTTTGCATTGTTCAGCAGCTGCTGGATTGATTTCTTGTGGTCCCTTACAATTTTAAAATAATTTTTCTTTTCCTGGTCACTAATTGCAATCTTATCTTCTATATCTGAGATTCTGTCCTCACATTGGCTCATTCTGCTCTGTAGACTTTCAGTGGAGCTTATAATCTCCTACAAATCTGTTTGCATCTGTTTCATGGATTCCATTTGTTTCCTATGTTGGGATTCCATCATGTTCCTCAGATCCTCTATTTTTTTCTCTGAGTCCTCTCTAGATTTATTAATCATGTCTTGCACTATGGGCACAATCCCTGCTGTTATCTGAGAAATTATTTCTGATTTCATTTTTTCCAGATCCTCTTTGGTTGCCAGTTCAGGGAGTCCAGGTGGTTGAGTATCAGAGTGTTCCATCTCATTTCCCTTTGGGATTGTTTTAGGTGATCTGAAAGTCTGGTTTTGAGACTTGTTTACATGTCTTCTCATTTCGAGGGTGGGGTGGGGTGGGGTGGAGTGGAGGGGTGGGGTGCTGTTGGTGCCTGCATGGCTCACCTCTGGACTGGAGCGGGGTGGGGGGGTTATGGTAGCCCAGAAGCCTCCTTCTGGGTGCTGGGAGCAGCTCACCTCCTCTGCAGTGGGGGTGGGGGATGGTACAGTGGCCTGGAAGCCTCCTTCTGGGCACCAGGAGTGGCTCACCTCCTGTTGTCATTTTTTATGAATGGGGCCCCACAGAGTCAGATGTGGAATAGTGCAAAAGGCTGTCTATGTGCTGGAGACCCAAAGGATCCAGTCAAAGGCCCAGGGCTCATGGTAGTGACCCCTGCAAATCTGTATCAGGAGGCTGAAGGGTCTGTGCCAGAAGCCCAAAGGGTCTGTGCTGGAGGCTGCAGAGTGCACTGGAAGCCAGGAGACAAGGCCAAGGTGATGGTGAAGACTGGAGATCCTCCAACAAAAAAAGGAGGCTGGGGTCTAGTTTTGTGGCAGTGTCCACTTCAGGGTGTGACTGGCCTCACAGGTGTTGTAGTGCCGAGCATCCACTGCTCCCTTCCACTGGTGCATTTCCCCCAGAGGCCTCTCCAGTCACCACTTTCACTGTGTCTCTGTAGATTCCATCTTCCTTTCTCACACCATGTCCCAGGAGCTGGGGAGAGAGTGTAGATTGTCCCTTCCTTTTTCTGCACTGTGATCTGTCTCTTCAATTTCTCTGTGGGCTCCAATCCCATCAGATCCTTCCTGGGTCTTGGGGATCTACCTCCCTCCTTCTTTTCTTCCCCAAGTTGTGATTTTCCAGTGTCTGGGTCCCAAATCTAAGACAGGTTGATCTGTTGCTGTTTAAAACTCTGCCATCTTCCTGGAAGTGCTCATCAGCCATTTTTCCAGTCCTAGTAGCACAGACTTGTAATTCCAGCCTTCTGGGTGGCTGAGGCAGGAGGATCACAAGTTGGTGTCCATCCATCCTGGGCAACTTAATGACTTAGTAAGACTCTAAGAACATCATAGAAAACATTCTTATGTGATTTTAGCCAAAAAAAGCAATATACTACATTTATAAGAGAAATGATTGTTTATCCCCCAGGAGGCACTTTCAGGGCAAACTTTGGAGCAGCAGCCAGAGGTGAATCAAATGACACATCTGAACTTAAGGGGCTTCTAACAACTTTTCTCAGTGCTCTTCTGTGCTGTCTCCCCAGATTACCCCCATCCATCCCTCCCTAAAGCTGGCCAGCTTCTCTGGGCAGAAGCACTAGTAGCAAGAGCACTAATGTTTCCTAAAGTGGACTTTCACTGGATCCTAATTTTTCCTCTCTAAGAGAGGAGACCACCTGCACACAGGGTTGGCCCTAGGCTAGGCCAGTACCTCTCAACTTTAGATTCTCTCTGTGTAGGTTCAGAAGATGAGACATTGACATGAGAACATCTTTTTTAAAGAAAAGAAAAGAAAAATGTGTCTCTAATATGTAAAAATAGAAAAGAGAAAGGAATAGATGGAGAGTGAGACAGAAAGGATGTGGGAAAAGAAGATATAAAGGGCTGTAACAATTCAGAGACCAGGTCTGTGTCCCAGTGCCTAGGACAGTGCTGGGCACATGATGACTCTCAACCATTATCATTTGTTGAATGGTAACAAAAAGAGAAAAAGTTGATATGGATCAAGGAGGGAGAACATGCCCCAAAACCATGTGACTACCCAGATCCTTCCTGGCCTCCTGATGGGGACTCTCCACTGTCCTTCACCTCATGGGAGGAAGCAGGCAGGGATGAGGACTCTGCACACAGGGCAGGTGCTACCGGGCAGGGGATGGCTCAGCACACATACTGCTTCTCTGAAGCAAGAATCCTTGCTAGTCTTCTGCCCTTTCTTTTTCTCCACCTTAAAAACATTGTTTTGATGCAGGGACAAGTCATTGCCTTCATTTGAAACAATTGCCAAACAGGATATGGCATCTCAAACAGCTCCTGGGCCCTTGGCAATCATGATGTGCAGGTGTTTCATGCAAGTGCCGGGCAGCACGTACAGCAGAGCCCCAGCAAGCCCTGGGCGGAGGTCTGGAGAGTGGCCCAGGGCACCCGGGGTGGTGGCACAGAGCCCTCCAGCATCCCCTGGATTCCAGGAATCAGACCTCTTCCCACACACCTCTCCCTGGCCTCCAGCTAACCTCACTTCCAGCCCCATGTGCAGCATAATAGGAATCACGTTTTCTCTCTCAACAGCTCTCTAACTCATAAGAATTTAAAAGAAAAAAAAGGCATAGTTCCAAAGAGAAAAAAATTAACCTGCAGTGAACAAAATGGAAGAAAGCAAAATGGAGAAGGACTATCTGATAACAATATACAAAAACAGGATGGGATTTCACTGACACAGGCCAGAAAAAATATGAAAACACTGATACCACTGAGTAAAAAGTTCATTGGTACACACACACACACACACATTTTTAATCCAAGTTTCTGAGTGTAAAATAGGAACAAGGAGTATTAAAGCATTGAGTCACATCTCTAATGCATAAAACTTTCTTAGTAACCCTGGGCAGAATTAAACCTGGAATCACCATATGACCCAGCACTTATATTCCATGAGAAGTGAAAACCTGTCTACATGAAAATTTGTATAGGGCTGGGTAACCACTTCAATGGGAGGGAACTTATCTAGCATGCACAAGCCTTAAATTCAGTCCCTAGTACCAAAAAAAAAATTGGAAATATGCACATGGATGTTTATAGCAACATAGTCATAATAGCTGAAAAGTGGAAACAACTCAAAGGTCCAGCAGGTGATGAGTGGATAAACAATCCATAAATTGAAATATTACAGGGCCTTCCTGAGACCCCTTCTTCAATTCTCGTGAAGAGGAATGGAATACTGATATTTGCTACAACACTACACTAAGTGAACAAAGCCAGACACCACAACGGTGGATCACATATTGTAGGATTCCTTTTTATTAATATTCATATTATGTAAATCTGTGGAGATAGTACATAGATTAGTGGTTGGCTAGGGTTGGGAGGAGAATGGCAGAATTCAGAGAGGAGGAAGTGACAGCCAAGGGATTCACAATTTCTTTTTAGGTTAATAAAAAGATTCTAAAGTTGACTATAATGATATTTTCTCTGCCCTGTAAATAAATGCTATTAATTGACTACTTTAAATGGATTAACTGTATGAAATATGTCCATGTGAAGAAAGCTTTGGAAGAGGAAGGAGGTGGAGGTGAATGTGGATGTGGAGAAAGAAGAGAAGGAAGGAGTGGTGGGGGAGTAGGAAGGGGGTTGGAGGAAAGAGGGGGTTGGGGGAAGCGGGGTGGGGTTGTTTCCCAAGCAGAACTAAGAAGACTAGGGCATGGCCAATGGATTTCATTGACCCCTCTGGCAAGGAAAGTGTGCTAATTAAGTCCTGCAGTGCCAGGAGTGATTTCTTCAGATTCCTGTTTAAACTCACAATCCCTCAAGGCTCCTGTCCCAAAGCTTCACATTGGGTCCAAGGAAGGAGCCCTTCACCCTTCCTCCTGCATTCTCACAAGGTAAACAACTGACAAGCACTTAAAGTATTTCCTGTCTAGAAGGATTTATACATTCAGACTCTAATTACAGAACTCTAGACCACCTGAGCCTAGAAGTAATCTCTCTTGCCTGATTTATGTGCTCTGAGGAGCCCTTGTAGAGTAGTAAGTTGGAGCCAAGAAGAAAGGAAGGGGCTCTGAGTATGTCAGACATTCTAGAAAATGTTCTTCTTCATATGATTAAATAAATGAAGTGATAGCTAAGCTTTTAGCCACCCAGAAGAAACAATCTAGAAAAACTCAGCCCTGAAGTTTCTGGGAAACTGACATTTCAACTGTCCTTTTCCCAAACACTGAAGGCACTGTGAAGGCCACGTTCCCTTTTGGTCAATCCCACAGAGCCATTCACAGGCTTCCCAAATCCAGGCAGCTGCCTCTCTTGGCCTCTGGACATTACCCCAGACCCTTCTCAAGGCCCTGCCTCATGTGATGTCCCAGACGATGATGCTCTGTGATCCAGTGGCAGGCACAGCCAGCTGACACACTGTGGCGATGGCCTAGGTCAAACTCACACCCAACACATGAGCCTCTAAAGAAAGGCTTCTGAACCAGTCCAGCAAGAACCTCTCTCCTGTGCATGATTGCTAACAAGTTGTTTCCATAGATAGGTCAGGAAAGGGGCCAGGAAAAAAAAATACAGCTAGGTTTGTCCATCACACCAGACACATTTTCTCACACATACAGGAAATAAAGACACAGAGGAATGCCCAGACCTCCAGCCACTTGGCCAAACTCTTCCATGATGCTAGCAGCCCTGAACTACACTACCTGGGAAACTCCCTACCAGGTTTTCCTGCACTTCTCTAAGCCTTAGAAGGATCATATTGATCAAATGGCCTCAACAGCCCTAGGGAGTCAGTATGTGGTAGGTCTGTGGTTTCTATCTACATTTTTTATTTGAATTCTCTCTCAACCAGAGGCCAACTAGTGTTGAGCCCTTTTTCTGAGCCTGTCTTCCTAAAAGCTAGAACTGATACTCAGTGCTTAGTAAAGGTTTTTATGAACAAAAAGTAAATGTTTCGAGAAATTGATGAGTTAGCTAATAAGTGAATTCATTAATGATTTCAGTTGTAAAAATACCTTTGAAATCACAAATTTTTTTTTTTTGATGCTAAGGGTTGAATCCCCAGCCTTCATAGTGAGTTACATCTCCAACCTTTTTTTTTTCTTGCTGAGTTGCCCAAGCTGGGCTCAAACTTGTGATCCTCCTGCCTCAGCCTCCCAGAGAACTGATATTACAGACACCCATCTCTGTGCTTCACTTTAGTCATCTCTATCTTTGTAATTTCTCCACCAACTTATTTAGAACCCCTTTAACATAGTTCCAGGGGATGTCGGAGTTGAGAGAATATGCCTGCTTCTTTAGGGCCTTGGTCTGTATATTGGTCAGGATCTGAGCAGGAAAACAAAGTCCCAGGTAATCCATAGATGCAATTTAATTTGGGCAACAGCAAGAACTGAAAAGGCAAACAGAGATGTGAGCAATCTAGAGATTCACATCAGCGGGAAGCCACTTCCATTCCTTGCTCACCCCTCAGATGCTGCAGAGAAGGCTGCTGGAAGGAGGAGCTTTCACTAAGAGATTGAAAACACAGAAATGTCACTTGAAGCCAAGACATCAAGCCTGAAATATCTTGTTTCTCCCTTCCTCTATTTTCCTTCCAATGCCTCCTACCAGCCTAGCCTAAGCAGAGGTAGGCAAGGAAGGCTGAGAAACTGTAGCTGGCAAGGACCAGTCAATCTCCTGCAAAATCAGCAGAGCAGGGAGGGGACAAGAAAATGGATCTGGGAACAAACAGGCAAAGGATAGTCACAATCCATAAATGACACATTTTTGTTTATGTCTCGTCAGCAAGGATTCACTGTAGGACCACACCGAAAAGCAAAGAGTGCTGGGAAGTGTAGTTCTTGGCTGGACAGCCACTTGCTAGTAACATGATGGTAGGAAGAAAGCAAACTTAGTGGACAGATAGCCATATCAGCCACAATTAAGCTGGAATTGGTTTCCAGTCCACCCAGCAGCTGCATCTACACATGAGGCTCAAGAGGCACAGAAAGAGAAATGGATCTCAAAGACTTTATTAGACCTAGAAAACCAGTAGGAAGAAGAGAAAGACAAGTTGACAGCAGCTGCTTGGTGTTTCTGAGATCAAAGGGCTTCCTGCAGGTATCAGAATGCCCTGAGAGTCTTAGCTTCTTAAGTGAGCCCTTGAGGACCGGAATGCTATCATGGAACTTGGGGATGAACTGAAAGGATTAAAGCACAAAAGAATTGGTAAACACCAGATTTGGCCTCTATTCTCCTGGCACTTGTGACTCCATTAGGAATTGCACAATAAATACCATGCAGAAAAGAAAGGGACCCCCAGGGTGAAGAATAACAGATCACTTTTTTCTTGACACTATCTCAGCCACTAGCTTACCCTTCAGCTCCATTTATTTTTAGGTCCAGCTTCCTATGCCATCATCTTAGTGGTATGCTTACATTCTTAGTTCCTGTATTTATAGTCCAACTAATACAAATGACTTCCCAGTCTTTAATCTTCCAACAAAACAATGCCTTCACATAAACCGTATTTCTACCACACTCCTGACCTCTAAGGCAGTAGGCTGAGGTCTCCCTTCACATCAGGTCCACTTGTACCTGTTTTAAATATTGGGCTTTTTAGCTAATTCAAGTAAAAAGTTCTCAACCCATTTATTAACCCTTCCTTATACATGTGAGAAATTGGAAATTCAGTAAGACAAAGAGACTTGCTCAAAATTACACAATAAAATATGTCATGGAGTCAGGTCTAGAATTTAGGGCCCCAATCCCATATTCTTCTATTCTCCTCGGGAATTCCTAACAAAAATACTTTCTCAAAAATATGTTCCTCACAGAAAGTGCCAAGAAATTCTCTGCCACTGATGATTACATCCAAGGGAAACATTCTGCAAAGGTATCCATTTCCTTATTAATTAGGACTCCTTTTACTTCAAGTGACAGAAATCCATTGAGATAGCTTAGACTAAAAAAGAGAGGCTTTGTTATAAGGGGGTCAGAGAAATCAGGGCAGGGATGAACCCCAGAGCAGGAATATACCTGGGCCTCAGAATATGTCAGAGCTAAGGATTCAAACAGAAATCTCTCTGCATGTCCTCTAGCTCTTGGCCACATCCACTTTATCGTCTCCTACTTCCTGTAGACTATTTTTCTACTTTGTTATTTGCTATTCACATGGCAGAAGACAGGGTCCCACAAGTTTCCAAGGTTTATTAGGCTTCTAGCCCCAAGCACACTCATGTTTAAAATCAGTTTCAATGGATATTATTTATGTACAATAAAAAGTACTCTTTGTTAAGTATAATTCATGAGTTTTCATAAATGTATGTAGTCACACAACCACCATCACAATATAGATTTCCACCATCCCAAAAAGCTTCTTGCTGTGCCTATCCATTTAATCCCCTTCCCCAGAGTTCTGCCATGGACTCTCTGATCTGGTGTCTAGTCCAGTTTAAACAGAAATAGTTTGACTTTTCTAGAATTTCCTCTACAATAAAATCATACAGCATGTAGCACAACTTTTCTCACTTGACATAGAGTTTTGGAGATCACCTTGCTGTTATGAGTATTGGTGGTTAGTTCTTTTTGTTATTCAATAATATTACATTGCGAAAACAAACCACAATTTGTTTATCCATCGTTGATGGACATTTGGATTGTTTCCAATTTGAAACTATTGTGAGTCAAATTGCTATGAACATATACACAGGTCTTTGTGTGGACGTGTGTTTATGCTTTCATTTCTCTTGAGCAAATACTTAGAAATAGTGTTGCTGGATCATTTTTAAGCATATATTTAATTTTATAAGAAACTCAAACTGTTTTCCAAAGTGGCTGTAATATTCTGTTTCTGCAGTCTTATACCAACATTCCAGCTGCTTCACATCCTTGTAAACACTTGATGTGGTCAATCTCTCTAATTTTAGCCATTCTAATATATATGCAGTGGTATCCCAACGTAGTTTTTATTTGTATTTTCTTATTAAACAATGATGTTTAGCATATCTCATGTGTTTATTTGCCATCCATAATTCTTTGATAAAGGATGTGTTTAAACTCCTTTGTCAACTTTTTCTTTTTTGTACCAGGGCTCAAACTTGGGACCTTGTGCTTTTGAGGTGGGCAACAGCACCAATGCTAAATCCCTGGCCTGTCCTTTGTCAACTTTTTAAGAGTTTTTATATATTCTAGATGAGTCCTTTATCAAATATGTATTTTGCAAACATTCTCCCCGAGACTATAGCTTGACTTTTGCTTTTCCCTAAATAGCACATGTCTAAGAGCAGCTTCTAATTTTTAGGGAATCCAATTCATCAATTTTTTTCTCCTCTGGTTTCTACTTATTACATCCAATCAAAGAAATCTTTGCTAAATCCAAGGTTCTTTCCTATAATTTCTCCGAGAAGTTTTCAAGCCTTCCTCAGTGTCCCACTTTGAGTTCATTTTTATTTATGGTGCACCTCTCACTTGCTCTTACACTCCTCTGTGTCTCCTCAAACTTAATTCTCTGAACTGGGCTGGGACTCTGACTAGCAACCTTGGGTCACCTGCTCATTTTTAAATCAATCTATATGGCCAGATCCAGGGAGATCTCTTGACCTCAGCTTAATCATTTGCCAGTTCTGATCCAGTCAAAAATGTCCTGAACTCCAAGGCTCTGTGCAAAATCTGGCTGCCAGCAGGCCCATGTGGTTGGGAAGAGAGGAAGATCAGCAACCAGGAGTTAGAGATTTCCTGCAATCTGAGAAGGTAACCAAATATATGTCCATATACTTTGCAATCTGGCTCTATTTTAAGCATTGGAAGCAATTAGAATATTTCCAGGCTTCTCGTTGCTGAATGACCAGTTGTCTTACCAATATTCAGACACAATTTTCCATATTCCCCAAAGAGATCCTAGTTCTTCTTCTATGCCTGATCTACTAAAACACCATCACCACTCTGAAGCTTTGGGAATGTCTCAGATGTAGGTAGTACTACCATGGCACTTAATGCATATTTATCTTCTCCAATAAACTGCTGGCTTCTATGGGCAAAAAAACCTCATCTTGTCTTCCTCTTAATAGTGAGTTTAATTCCTGGCACACACTCTTTTGGATTGTTGTTGAATGCCTAGTTAGAGCTATACTATTTGCCATATATTGTTTAGATAAAGAGAAAGGGACAACTGAAGACTCTCGAGTGATAGAATTACCTTGCAGACTTTTTTACAAGAAAAATTCTCACTGGAGATTAATGGCTGATTCACACCCAATGGAGAAAAAAATGAAGGTAGAGAATCCAATATCAAGCTCACTCTGACTTTTCACCCTTGTCCAGGCAAAACATAATTTAAGGCTTCCTTGTAGTCATGATGTGCAGTGTTGAACTGAGTCCCACTTGCTAACGAGTAGTTAGCATCATGACCAAACAGTCCTATGACCGATGGAACCTGCTATGTTTAATTTCATGCCACTCTTATTAACAAAACAACAGCGTTTTGCTGGACCAGATGCCAAAGAATAGCAAATGTGAGAAGGAACACCTGGGGTGATGAACTATGATAAAGGAAACATTTTGGAAATTTTTATAAAGAAAAATGTGCCTTTCAAATAGAGATTTCTGGATAGGACTTAAAAAAGAAATTGCCTAGGTCAGAGTATTAAGAAGTTTAAACAGAAAACTACTGTGAAAGAAATTTATCTGAACTATGTTGGTATTAAATATGTACACAAAGGCAATAATTGCCACATATTCTTTGATTTAAAAATAAAATGCTTTAGATACTTAGAACAAAGCCTTTAAATAAAAGAATATATGGGCACAGAAAGGAAACTTCCAAAATAAAACCTTTCCACAAATCCTAAGGAGTGGTGGAAAGCGCTTATCCTGGTTCCATTTCAAGTGCCAAAAGGGTCTGAAGGGTACGAATCTGTGAGGCAGAAAGACTCCAGAGACAGTGGAAGAACGAACAGTGGCTCTCACTGGGCTCCCAGATTTCCAGACTCACCCCCCTACCCCGCGCCACCCTTGCTCCCCATGAGCCGGCCTGGTGTGCTGCCCACTGGGCAACCCTACTGAGTCCTCCACGCACATGGAACACACAGAGAAGGAAGCCAAGGTGAAGTCTGGATCTCTCCAGCAAAGGGCAAACCAAACTGATTGACATGTAACTTAGGTATCAGGATAGGTGGCAGAGGACAGGCAAAGAAAGATTTTTCAAAATTTGTTTGGACTTAGTGGGAAAGTTGAAGGGCTGGATGACTTAAGAGAAAGTCCTTCAGTCTGACCTAGAGTGCAACTGGGCAGCAAGAGCCACTTCCTCCTTCTTGGTAGGGTCCGGCTAGAGACTCCACCCCCATCCAGCAGTTCCTGGACTGTATGCATGATCCCACAATGCAGTATGAACTGGGGCTGCACTTTCTGCCAGTTTATACATGGGTTATACATAGCACTTGTATTTTGTTTATACTTCCTATAGTTTTTCTGCCAGTTTAGGGAGTAGTGAAAGGAAGTAAGTTCTACGCTAATTGGGCTTATAAAACAAACTCCCACAAACAGAAAAATTTTATATGCTTGTTACTACACTAATTTAGCCACCATTCTTATAAACTGAATTTCAAAAAGAAAAAAAAATAGGCTCCGATTTAAACAATTACTAATTTAGAAAGTTTACTAAAATTTGATATTTTATATTTTTGTTCCCTTTTACTTATCAGTAGAATTATTTACTGTTCAAATTTTATAATGTAGATAATTTCTTTGCAATAACAATTCTCACACTAGATTTGGGAGTTGTAGGAGATTTCTAGAAATCAGTCCTGTTGAACAATCAATAAATGTATGATTCTAGTACATACGAGATATCTGAATGGGTACTGGTACTTCTTTCAAATAAGAAACAGCTAACTGAATAGCTAACCTAAAGCTTTTATTTTCCAAATACCAAAATCCCTCTATCTCACACCAAAGAGTAAGCACTATGGCTTGAAAAAAAAATGAAATATTCAGTATGATAAGCTAACAAGCTCTCTTGTTTATTTGTCCATATTTTATATCTGCCTGATAAAACCCAACTGCCAGTGAACTAATCAAAAATTAATTCGGTAGAAAGCAATTTGGTTCAACATAAATTTGTCAAAATAAAAGAATTTAGTCAATATAAAATGTGATTGGAAAATACTGATGACAATTACCAATATTTGCTTTTTCAAATATTACTAACTTTGAAGCTGCCCTCCTCGGATCACTGAAAATTATTAAAGGGGATTTTCCACTTTTAAAAATTCAAGTTCTTTTCTTCTTCACATGCTGGGGATCAAATCCAGGACCTTGCACATACTAGGCAACTCCTCCACCCCTGTGCTACATCTCCAGCCCTCAAGCTCACTTTTAATCAACCATTCCTTCTCTCTCCTGTTTACATAGTGAAAACCTGGAACCAGCTAAGCGTCTAATGATAGGACATGAGTCCCGCACTCCGGCTGCTACTAAAATCCGTGACCACCATCCTTAGCCAGCAAATTTACACTGTCTTCAACACACCCCAACTCCACCTTCTACACCCTCACTTTCAACAGATAGCTCTTTCTCTTTCTTCACAGAGTAAACAGCAAACCCCAGTCTTGAAGCTTCATATTCCTCATGGACCATGTGCAATGTCACCAGTATCCTTTTGTCTCAGCAAGAAACAGATCCTGCCTTTAACCAAAGCTGCAGCTCCTGTGCTCTGGAGCTTTTGTTCTGTGCTCTAGGGGACGTCTCTCCTTCCCCACTTCCTTCTTCCCCTTCTATCCTGTGCCATTAAGCTTTCCTTTACTCAATCAGCATGTGAACAGTCACAAGTCTCTTCGTCTAATACATTAAAGACTTTCAACGTGACCTTTTCCTGCAGCTCCCATTTCTTCCTCTCCTTGACAGCAAACGTCCACATGGAGTGCCTCAGCTCTTTCTGTTTCCCCTGTCTTCTCATTCTCTCCCTAACATGACCCCATCTGGCTATAGCTAAGATTGCCAAAGCCAATGGCTGTCACACTGTGAGTTCAATAGACATGATTTTGTGCTGATCTTACTTAAACTCTCTGCAGCATTGACTGCCAATTATTCTCCTTCATCAAAATTCCATTTCCTTGCCTGCCATGACAACTCTCTGACTCTACCTCCCCCAGCCACTCCTCCGTCTCCTCTCGGGGCTCTTCTCTAGCCACATCCTTTTGAAGACTGTTTCCCAAGCCCTCTTCTTCAGACTTCTGCTCTTTTCCCTCTGCACACTTCCTGACCCACCATGGCCCATCTTTATAGTGATGAACTTCAACAGACTATAATAGTTGAAGATGTGGACACTGAATTTGAATTCCTTGTACCATCACTCACTAGTTGTTTTCCCTCTGCCAAGCAACTTTCTTAAGTCTCAGCTTCCTCATCTATAAAAGGAAGTAATAATACCTATGTCATAAAGTTATTGTAAGGACCAAGTGTGGTCATAAAATAAACAATTAGCATAGTGCTCGAAAATGTCCAAATAATTAGTTCAGTAAGTGTAGAGGCTCATTATCAGAAATAGTGTAACTTCACTCCTAATTGGTCACTGAGGCCAAAGGATAGTGCAAAGCATCTCTTCACCCCTTCAGGTCCCCTTCCATTCTGTGCACAGCCTACCTTGGGTGGGGACACAGGATGCTCTCTTTGCCTGATCTCTAATCATTTTTTCTTTTCTACCCCTCTGTCCTCTGGTCAGGGTTCCAGCTCCCCCCTGCACCTCACATAGTCTGGATCACTGTCGTCTCTCTTCTTGGTGAGCACCTGCCAACAGCCCTCCACAGGAGCAGACCTGGGTTTTCAGCCTTCCAAGTGGGTCCTGCAGACCTATCCTTAGTGAATGACTGCCTCTCACAGCATAGCTAGATGGCTTTTATACTGTAAGATTGTCTGTATCTGGGAAAAGGATTGGAAAGGACAAAGAGGGTGAAGGAGATAGAGAAGCTTATCCTACCACTGTATTATTTATCCTATTCCATCAGAATTCATTATAAGTATCATGATATATGTGCAAAGAAATGCATTTAGGCCAAACATCCTCCTCAACTTCAGACAAGGATATACAGCAGCCAAATTTACTATATGTTACACTCAATATGCCTGACATTAAATTAGTAATCTTTTCTCCCAAAACTATTTCTTCTAATGTATTCACCACCTACTCAGATACACTGGTCAGGAACCTAGGAAGATTTCCAGCCTCCTCTTTAGCCCTTATTCTCCTCATCCATTTCTACCTTCTAAATAATCACCTGCTCTTCATTGTTCCCACAGCTGCTCATAAACCAGATCCCACCCAAGTCTTGCCTTGAGTTGGCTGAGCCACCTCTAGCTGCTACCACCATCTGTACCCATCTCCATGCTGGGGCTGTCTTGCTGTGGGGAAAATATAAGCCTCAAACTCCACCACTTTCTGTTCTCTGTACCCAGGAGGAGGCCTGAAACTGAATAAGTGTGCAGTAAGTGTCTAGTAAAAGCAGGGAGGAAGCAGAGGGAGGGAGGAAACAAGGGTGAGAGGGAAAAGGGATGCTGAAGAGGAAGGTGAGAGAGAGAAACTGAAGCCAACTGTGAATCTTACAATGTGGTTCTTTTGAGAACTATTTATGAGCTCATGTTTTGGGTGTCAAGAGCACAGGTTCATACTTCCTCTGCGTCTTCTGTCAGGCTCAGCCTGCTCTGAGAACTAGGGTTCAGGGCTTTGTGAAATCACATAAATAGTTGTTTCTGCAACAAGGAGAGAAGGCAATGATTGACTCTGAGTGCTTCTCCCTCTACCCTCAATGCTCCATACTCTCACCCCTCCTTTAAAACTACACGTTCAATCCCTCCAGGTTTGGGGGCCTTCTAAGCTTCTAGTCCTGGCTGTTTGCTTCTTCTTGACTTGTTATTTCTCCACAGGAAAGAGCCTAAATGAAGGTGAGGAGGCAGGACAGAAGGACATTACTGTTTAGAATGGTTTCACCCGGAAAAATGGAGTGAAATCATACATGGAAAAAGAGAAAAGAGAACATTCAAAGACACTAGGAGGTACAGTGTAATGATGTCTACTGGGGAGTCACGTCCCTGGGAACAATCCAGATACTCCTTACCTCCAGCCTCCCAGGACATTACCTGTCTTCTAATGCTAAGATTATTCTGCACTGAAACGCCTGCAATTCTCCTGAACTAGCCTAGTTCATTTCTAGTTTTCAAACTTTTTAGACGAGATTTGATATTTTTCTTTTAAACATTTTAATAACATTTGAAAAAAATTGGAATTTTTCTTTTTTAAAAAGTGCGGACAGGGCCGGGGATTTAGTTCAGTGGCGCCACGCCTGCCTGGCAAGCACAAGGTCCTGAGTTCGATCCCCAGTACAAAAAAAAAGTGCATACAATGTCCATCCAGTGAGGTTCATAAAATGCCAAAGCTCACATTTCAGAACAGATTTGGAAGGTGGATATAGGGGACCTTGGTATATATTGTGGTTCCTTCGGCAGACGACTTGCACAATGGTGCTGTCCTTTCAAAAGTTAATCTTACGATGACAGACACTAGATATGCCAAGATAAGCTATATTACCATTTCAGTGCACACATTTTCCTACTTTAGAGAGTACCTAAAAATTTCCTCTGAGTTCCATGATTCCCTTTTGCTCTTTATGGCTACAGACTAGTAACCCAATTTGGATCTGTCTTATCTTTACACACATACACACACACACACATTCACACTCACACACAGAGCTTGTATTATTTACTGAAATAAAGATATTTTCCCTCCTAAAGGTTTACTATCCCAGTATCTTGAGCACAGACAACTTTTGAGTGGGGTAGGTTAATCTTGCAAGTGTTACCTCACCTAACAAAACCAAACTCCATGACTCTTGTGAAGTCCCTGCCCCAAGGTTACCATCACCCTGGCCGCTGATCACAGCCTATGCTCAGTCCTCACTTCGATCTACCTGCATGTGGCATCTGACACTGTTGACAGCTGACTCTTTCCTGAAGCTCCCAATATCTTCTGACTCAGTCCTATTCCTACACAGAGCAGAAACCAAGAAAACGTACCTGGCACAGGGCTGGGAGGTTCTTGAACCTGCAAGTTGCCCATCTTTTCGTCCAGATTGCATTCTTAAGCCTGAGCCGGCAAATGGGTCATAACTGAGGTCACATCTTCCCCCTGAGAAGAGGGACTCTGGAGGAGAGAGAAGGGTTAAGGTCCTCAGCCTCAGGAATGGAAACTAAAGGCAGGGATTCAAGGGGAAACCCACTTACTATATCTCAGAGGAGATATATCTGCCAAGGAGCAGAGTAGAAATCAAAACTACACAAATTTTTTATGATTCTCTAAATTTAGGAGTTTGTTACTTTTATTATATTAGACAGTAGTGATTAAAAGTAAAATATATTTCAAAACTAAACAAACAATAAACAAGAGGACTGGGTTGCTTGTCTTCAGGGTCCTAGAGGATCTGGAAGCAGCTGGAGACACCATATTCCTCTGGAGGACAGAACCTCAAGGAGATCAGGATGGGAAATGCCAGCACCCAGGAGGAGAGGAAGTAGGTCTGTGCCTGAGATTTATTGCAAGGAACATGCAAATGGCAAACCTGTGTGCTATGGTGAGGAGGCATAGGGATTCTCAGTCTTCTTTGCCATGTTCATTTCCTGTATCTTCTCCTTAAATGCTTATGATTCTTGACTCTGCATTCCAGCTCCACCCTGTCTCCTGCCTACAGACCCCGCAATCCCCAGTGAGCTGCTGGGTCCTTCATAGGCCCCTTGAGCTCGGCATATGCAAGATGAACTCATCACCCACCCTTCCCAACCCCACTCAGCTCTGTCCTTTCTCCAGCACCCTGGAACTTGGTAGAAGACTTTGCAACCTCCCAAGCAGCAACTAGACACACAGCACCATCTTGAGGCCATTAGTCATCAAGGCCTACATGATCCATAGAGCCTATTCTATTCCCTTTCCCAGTCCTCTCTGAGGCCCTATATTCTATTGCTTTCCCCATCTCCACACTCAGTAGGACAGGTTTTTACAGTTAATCCTCACAACACTCAGGTGAATTTATTTCCACCTAAATTGTATATAGTTCTTGAGCCTGTATCTCCACTGATGATGGGGAAAGGTAAGTTTGTCAAACTTAAACCCATGACCTCATTTCTGGCTTAAAGTTCTTCCTAATCCCCAACTCCTCTTTCCTTGGATCACTTCCCAAAATAAACTAACCACACCCAAATTCTTGTCTCACACTCTGCATCTTGGGGGAACCAAGGCTAAGATATCATGGTCGTACAGTCTGGAAAGCTTCAAAAGCTGTGTCTCATTGCCCCTAATATGGTGCAAGTGGCCCAAGTTCTACTGACCATCACATAAGACTTTAAGGGCCTAAGGGAGCTATGCTAGGGGTGATGACACAAGGAGACCATCAGTGTGCCCAAGGCTCTGTTCTGTGACAGCTTGGCTGAGGTTCTAGTCTGCAGGCCCCAGCTCACAGGGACCAAGTAGGGACAGGCGCTCAGGTGGGATTTCACAAGATCCGTGACCTGATAAGGTTGGTGCTGCTCCAACCCGCAAGATGCCCAGCTGGATACATTCCAGCCTTGCTTTCCTGGTCTTCCTGGAAATTCCAAAAGCTATTAACACCCTATAATAAATTCCTTTTGATTAAAATTAGCCTTCATGGTTCTGTTTTCTGAGATTAAGAATCCTAACCCAATACAGTTATTTAAAGTCTCATGTAATAATAGGGATTTATTCTTAGTTTATTACAAAAGGGAGAAACCATCACTTTATACTTATTGTTGAGCAAAAATATCTTCAGTGTTGAAAGAAAGTTTTATACTAAGAGGTTTTGTTTTTAAACACTTATGTGTCTAACAGGACTTGTTTATGTAGCATTTAATCAATGCACTGGTCTTTAATCACACAACAAGTATCATTAACTTTGGGTATAAAAGGGTCTATTAATACCTGATGTATCTCAATAATAGCTACATTTTCACTATTATGTGTCAATAACTGACACATTCTCAGTACCTGATATCTGATTCTCACAACCACAGCAACCTAAGTTCAGATTACACAAATTACTGACAGATTTGAAGTTTTGACCCATCTTTCTGACCTCAGCCCCACGTTCCTCCCTCCCCAAAGGCCTCACCATAATCTGAGCCTGCATACTTCCATACTTCCAGCTGAGGCTCAAGCCTCCAGTTGACACTACACTCCCACCAAGTGCTGGGCTCAGTGTATACATGTGAGAAGTCCAGGCATCTTCCTCAGAGAGACTTGTGATTGGCCTTGTGGCAAGAAATCATGAAAATATTCCCCTTGACTTGCAGTTGCTGTATTAGTTAGGTTCCGCAGTGAATAACAGAATATTCCAAAACAAGCAGAGCCTAAACAAATTAATATCTCTTTTTACCTTGTTAAGCCAGAACTTGAACAAGGTGCTTCAACCTCAGAGACCCAGGCATCTCTTATCTTGCTGGTAGCTTCCATTCTCAAAGTCACCTCATAGCCCAATGGCTGCTGAAGTAAGGCTACCATATACATATATATATATATATATGTATGGTAACAACAGGAAAGAGGAAAAGAAGAACCAAAGCACATATTCCATTTCCTATAAGGACATCTATAATTTACACTCAATACTTCCTCTAACATTCATTTGCCAGAATTCAGTGGTCCGCTATAGCTTGAAGGAAAGCTAAGAAATATAGTCTTTATTCTGACATCCAAGCAACAAAACAAAAACTTAGGCTATTGTGGAAGAAGGGGAGGACAGGTATGAAGGGATAACTTGCAAATCTGAGATCAGAGTCGTTGCTATAAATGGTCCATTTTTGGTACCTAATTTTTGCATTTGTTTTGTGGAGAAAAGCAGAAGTGCCAGTTTGTTTGGGGGGGGATCAAATCTTGGAGAAGTGGAAATGATGAAGATTTCTATCTTATTTTGTCAGAATACAGAAATCCAGTAGTGTGCTTGTCACCAGCTAAGCCTTCCCAAACACCTGCTCATTCTGGCATCTGCTCTTCAGGAAGTCCTCTCTCCCAGATGACTCCACAGCCACCTCTCTGCAGGAATTAGACTCTGGAGGGGTCTTCAGTGTGTGGGGACAAACAGGTCAGTCAAAATCAGTGATAGAAGGTGAGCATAGGGCAGGGGTGACAAACATTTCACTGGGTCTCAGAACCATTGTTTTTTGTCCATGTATCAACTCACCTGGACCTTTTCCCTCCCTTTCTCTCCATTTCTTGCACAGCAGAGTCATAGTCGCCTTTCCTGAGCACCTTATCCATTCATTCAGCCCATAAACAGCACGTGTTTTAGGGACTTCCTTAAGGAAGCTCACCTTCTACTGGATGAGATGACCCCATGAGCAAATTGTGAGATCACTGTTCAGTGCTCTAGAGAGGGACACAACCACCCTACAGGACATGAGAGGACTTCTAGACGTCACATAGAAGGAGGTGGCATTTAAGGTGATTCCTGATTTATCTTTGAATCTCTAATTCCTAGTGCCAGAAACAGAGTATATATTTTCTAAATAAAAAACTGAATTATCCTTTGACAGTTGGTTCTCAGTATCCTCATGATGTGGCAAAAAAACGGGAGTGCTGGTAAAGACGCAGGCAGTGAGAAACAGACTGGCTCTTTTCTGGCCATCCAGGCGGTGAACATCAGGTAATCCCCCAGCCTGTGAGAAATGTTTCTTTATCCATTCTCTCTAAAGCTTCTATAAAGTCACCTACTACTGTGATTGGCCATCCTCATAGTAAGAATATCCATGTAAAACACACTTCTCTCCTACCAGAATTCACATTCAGTTCTGATTTTAAGATCTACCGAAACACAAAAACAAGAGACGTTACATAAAATTGTAGATGCCTATAGTGTGTGAATTTCTTCTTAGTTAAGATAATCTAATCAAAAAGATAACTTGGAAATACAATAAATAAAATCCCCGAAAGTGTTTTTGCTCATTCTCCCCAACTGGAGAGGAAGAGATCTACTTTTAATTTTAATTCATTTTAGCCAATTGTGTTTATTCTAACCTACTTATGACAATAGTAAGTTAAAAAAAAAAAGAGGCCCAACAAAAGGGAATTGATTAATGAAATTGCAAGTTACAAAATGGTGTGTAATATATATTAAAGTTATAAAATATAAATTGGTTACTGTAAATATAATTTTCTATTGAGCAAAATGTTTTATTTCATGAAAATAAAACTGAATTAGCTGAAAATAAATCCATTTTTTTAAAAATATCTCTTATGAAGCATTTTGTACCTAAAATAAAAATGATACTCATTTCTGTAATGTTTAAGAAGATAAAACTGTAAAGATAACCCATAATTGTGCATATCAGAAATAACCAGCTAACAACTTAATACATATCATTTTTTCATATGTGCATGTGGTTCCTACAAAAATGGAATCGTATTTATAATATCAGTGATACTATTTTATCAATGTCCAAATATTACACACATGACCACCATGCTAGCATGGTAACAACACACTAAGTTTGTCCTCAAAAAGACTTCTAACAAAGGCTAGAGATCAATACACTTCCGAGGTACTGTGGAGGGCACTGGTGACTCACATTCTTGTGACAGATGGAAGATTCCTCCTGACTTTTGATAGAGTCCAGTTCTGCATCAAATACACTAGAAGCAAAAGCTCAGTCTTTTTAGTCTCCGTTTTCTTGCCCACAGCATGATGATAATTATGCTTGTGTCCCTTAAATATTTTAATAAATGTGATCAACTTTTTAATAACTTTGAGTTTGGGGAAATTGCAACATTTTGACTTACTGTGTCTTTACTTGCTCATTATTGATATCCTTATTGTTACATTACCTGACTTTGAATTTTAAGCACTCCTTTTTAGATAGCCTTCACTAATTATCTCCCTGACACTTGATTCTGTAGTTATTATTATTTTAAGAATTTGATTAAATGTCCTTAATTCTTTGGAAAAAAAATTTTTTTGGTACCAGGGACCAAACTTGGGACCTTGCGCTTGTGAGGCAGGCACCAGCACCACTGAGCTAAATCCCCAGCCCTGAAAAAAAATTTTTAATTCCTATGTGGACAGTATGGCACTTGGGGAAATGGCCTGGCTTTACATGGTTCTGGTATTTCCTGTAAGGTCTCTCTGTACCCGTTGGCCCACACATAGCGATTTTTGCAATGCTTGTGTCTGTGCTCACTCCTCAGTGTATAGGGGACACTCTTGTCCCATACAAGGCTCCTTTTGTGTTGGAATAGGAGATTCTTGTGGGAAGTTGTCCAGATGAGAATTACCAATGCCAGGAAGTGAATTATGCTGCCAGGAAAGACTGATGCAGCCAGTAATCTCTTGTTGAACGTTTCCTGAGGCCATTTCATCAGTAACCTTGGCTGAACTGAAACAAAAGGGCTAAGAAAAGCCCAGAAAGTCAACCTGAACCCCCCTATCCTCAACTTCCACCTCTGCCTCTGTGATGTCCAGTCCTCAAGTCCCATGTTTGTGGGATTCCTTTACTTAAATCATGGCCATTCACTGGCCCATTTAAGCCTCATTCTCTTTACCAAATACCAAGAAATCTACTTATAGACCCAATCAGGGCAGCCCTCTCATCTACAGATGTTAGTTCCCTAAAGATTTTTCTAAAACTTTTTCTTTCACATAAGATTTTTCTAAATCTAATAAGATTTCTTGTCTCCTCTCAGGACCTGGATGTAGAAGTTCTCACTGGTTTTCTCCAGATTTACGCACCATAAAGGCCACGAAGGCCATGAAGGCTTTGCTGCCATACTTTTCCGTCATACCCCACGCTGTTTCCCAAATGTAGTGTGTACTTTTATTTTTGCTCTTACTCTCTTTTTCTGTTTACTTGGCCCTAGCTCTCTCTGCAGAGCCAGTTTCTCTCCCACTCTTCACTTTTACTTTCTCTAGTAAACTTTCCCACTGCTTTTTGCTCATTTCCTTCAATTATTTGTTCGAGGTAAAAAGAACCTGGAATCCAACTGCAGAAGGAGAGGCAAGCAACACCATACCCAGTTGCCATGGAGTGAGCAGCATTCTTCGGCCATGCCATTTGCTGTGCCATTTCTGTGTGAGAGCCAATCAACTCTGAATCTTCTGAAAACCATGAGGCAACAGAATCCTTTCCCCCTTTAAATTGTGAGGATCTGGTATTTTGTCCCAGTGATGAGCAAGTGACTAAGAAAACCTAATTTTTATGAACTCAAAATAAGCAGAATGAATTTATGGAAGTGTAGAGCAAAGCTGGTTTCATGATGTGGGGAGGACAACATGAGGAAGTACTGGAAGCTTTCTGGAGTGGTGGGAAAGGTTGATATCTAAATTGAGTGATGGCTTAAGAGTGTAGAGACCAGGGCCGGGGATTTAGCTCAGTGGTTCTACCACCTGCCTCACAAGCACAAGGTCCCGAGTTCAATCCCTGGTACCAAAAAAAAAAAAAAAGAGTGTAGAAAGCAAAATGTGCCAAATTATGTATTTCTGTTAGAAAAATTAAACAAATGTTTGGCTTATCTGAGATAACTCAGAACTACAATTATCAGGATAACTTAGAATCAAGTTATTCAAAATGATCTTTGGCTTGAAGGACATAAGAAGAATATAAAAATCAGAAAGGCTCTAGCAGTAGTCATTTAAAACTTACAGTAGATCAATAATTAAACATTTTCAAGGAGCAACTTCATCCAAGAGGCACATAAAGGGAAAATAGTATACATGTATTTAAGGAGACAAGGCCACAAAAGTAGTTAGATCTTGCTCATGTGTAGCATCCTTCAACAACAAAATAATTACCAATTCTCCTAAATTAATGTATTAAAATCACTAAAATGGTGATAAAATCAAATGGCACGTTTTCACAAATTGAAGGGGAGATCTTGAAATTATGAGAAAATTGAAAAATGGAAGGAAACTTGGGAAAAAATCTGAGATGAATCTTATTCCACGACACAAGAAATTATACATTAAGCAATGTTCATTAAGAAAGGGTAGCATGGATGTTTAGAAAATGATGGAGAGCCCCAACATAGGCGTTCCATGTACAGCACCCTGGAAGTGTCACAAGAGACATGTATAAACCATGGGGAAAGCAAGTCTATTCAGTAGACTGTGCTGGACTATTTGGCTCATTACCAGGAAACGCTGAGAATTGGTTTCCACCTCCCAACTTGAACAAAAGTAAGTCCATTCTGATGAAAAACTAAATATGAAGACATGACATTTTGGAAGAAAGATTAGAAGCATATCTTTATAATCTGAGGGCTACTATTTCTTTAATAAAATGTATTGAATAAATCAAAAGAAGATTTCTTTTCTTCTCTAATTCTATGTATCTTTTTCTTGTAATTCTGTTAAATTTTCAAAATCTTTCTTTTGTCATTATCCATGAATTCTATTCATGAAATGAACTCAAGTCCCCTTTACTAAGGAAAACACACATGAGTAACACTCACCCTCACTGGGAAATTCCGAGTCCTGCCCTGAGATGGTGAGGGTCTTTCAGAAACCAGTCAGCATTTCTGTCCCTTAGGACAGACAAGCCTGGCCCTCAGTCCCCTTTCTCCTCCCTCACAACTGTTCAGGAGCAGCAAAGACCCAAGCTTTGAAAATAATAGGGGAGAAAACAGGTGCCTCCCGGAGGCCTGGTGCTTCCCAGATGGGAGAAGCGATTAAAGGGACAGGAAGTGTGACTGCCCCTCAGCAAAGCCAGGGACAGATTGAGAGATGTGCTGTTCTTATGAAAGTGCCAAGGTCATTATTACATAGATGGAAACTATTGTTCATAAAAAAGCACTTGCACAAATGTGAACCTCTCTTTATGGCCCTGTTTAAATTATCCCCAAACAAAGGATTGCCGATGAAGATTTGGACAGCTTCCCACCACAGCTTTCACCACACGCACACACTGTAAATCTCCTGGGTCATATTCCGGGCACTTCACATGAGGCAGTGGATATCTCCTCTGGGGGCTTCCCGCGGGGTGTCCCCAGCCTCCAGAGGCCCCACTGCAAAATACCCAAAAGCTAAAATGTACCCCCCTCAAAAATCGCCCCTAATTCTTTACCATAAAGCTTTTAAAACTGTGACAAAAAATGAAGTTACTAAATGTGTTTTCCTCTAGGTTTCCATGCAAATCTAATCCATTTCAAAACATTTTTCCAAATGATGAGAAGTGGAAATAAAGTCTTTGTAAATAGGGAAGGGTGGAGGGGGTGAAGAGAGGGCTAGGAATGGGGAAAAAATAAGAACCAAGATGCATTATGTAAAGGTACAATTCCCAGTGAGAAATGTAATTGTGTTGTATACCTACAATGTACCAATAAAAGAATTTAAGATAAAAAAAAAAAAGACAAAACATTTTTCCAGTCACTTTCCTGCCCTCTCCTCTTACAGGGTGGATTCTCCACCACACTGAACTTGTCACCTGAGGCTGGCAGAAAAGCCACCTGGGGCCCCTGGGGCACTTTGGAGCCCCCACAGGAAGCCACACAAGGCCTTGCCTGTGTGATTACTCATGCTCCCTCTCAACTCCTTGATCCTCAGCAGGAATAAATTAGAATTTCCAGGGGTGGGGCCTGGAATCAGAATTTTTAAAAACCCAGGGTTGGTCCTGGGATTTAGCTCAGTGGTTCCCAAGCCTGCCTCTCAAGCACAAGGTCCCGAGTTCAATCTCCAGTACAAAACAAAAAAAAAACAAAAAAAACCCAGGGTTGCTTGGGAATCCCAGCAACTCCCATCCTCCACACCTGGGTAGGATGGGAGGTTTTCTACTACAAGAAGAAGAAAGAGGTGCAAGTTTGTACTTTTAAAGTAAAAAAAAAGGTAATATTGCAATGTGGTTCTAATGTCAAAATCCACAATTTTATGTATCATCTGGCATTATAGTGTCCACATACTGGGAAAGGTAAACTGTGCCCCTACTCATTGCCTGGAATTCACTGGGTAGTTTTCTTTTTTCCTTAAATTCTTTTATTGGTACATTTTAGGTACACAATATATTTACATTTATCATGGGGTGCTTGTACCTGAACATGCTGTATCTTGGATCTTATTTTTTCCGCATTACCTGTGTGCCCTTTACCCTCTCCACCCTTCCCTAATTACATAGATTCTGTTTCCATTTTCTTTCTTTTCTGATAATTTTTCCTTCCCCTCCTTTCCTTTCCCCTTCCCCTCCCACTTCCCCTACCCCTTTGGACCTTTTCTTCCTATTTCAAATTATCAATTATTCATTTTAATCATTTTAATCCTTATTTACACTTTCAGTTTCTCACACTAGAGAAACTATTCAGTATTTACACATGTGTGTCCTATTTATTTCACTTAAGAGGATAGCCTCAATATGCATTCATTTAGCTATAAAAGTCTCTAGTTTCTCATTCTTTATGGCTTAGTACTCCATTTTATAAAAAAAACACATCTTCTTCATCCAGTTTCCAATTGATGGACACTAGGGCTGTTTCCAAGCTTTAGCTATTACAAACTGTGCCACTATAAACATGGGTGGATATATATCACTATGGTATGATTCTTTTGGGAAGACCCCCAGCAGGGGAATAGCTGGGTCGAGTGGGACCTCTAGTCCTAGTTCTCTGAGTTATCTCCATACTGATTTCCACAGTGGTTGCACCAGTCTGCACTCCCACGAACAATGGAGAAGGGTTCCTTCCTCCCCACAACCCCGCCAGCATTTGTTATTGGTTGGTTTCTTGTTTTTTTGTTTGTTTGTTTGTTTGTTTTTTGGTACCAGGGATCGAACTCGGGTCCTTGCGCTTACAAGGCAAGCAACAGAACCACTGAGCTAAATCCCTGGTCCTGGTTGGTTTCTTGATAGCAGCCATTCTTTCTGGGGTGAAGTGGAATCTCAGTGTTGTTTTCATCTGCATTTCTCAAATGACCAGTGATGCTGAACATTTTTTAATATATTTATTTGCTGCTTTTAATTCCTTGTCTGAGAAATATCTATTCATTTCAGATGCCCATTTATGAATTATGTTTTTTAATTTGGGGGATCTGATTTTTTTCCAGTTCTTTATATATTCTAGATAGTAGTCCTTTGTCTAAGATACAGCTGCTAAAAAATTTTTCCCACATTGTAGGTTCTCTTAGCTCTGTTGGTGGTTTCTCTTGTGGTACAGAACCTTGTTAATAAGATGAGATCCCAGTTGTTGATTCTTTGTGCTAATTCCCGTGCTCCTGAGGTTTTGTTCATAAAGTCTTTTCCTATCCCAATGTCTTCAAGAGTTCTAGTTAACTTATCTTCCAGCAAGTTTAGTGTTTCTGTCTTAATATTTAGATCTTTAATCCACTTCGATCTTAGTTAAGTGCATGGTGATAGGTATGGGTCTAGTTTTAATCTTTGGCAGGTTGAAATCCAGTTTTTCCAACACCATTTATTAAATAGGCTATCTTTCCTCCAATGAGGGTGGTTGGCTTCTTTGTCAAAGATGAGGTGGCTGAGTATGTCTGGAATTGTTTCTCATCTTCTAATCTATTCCACTGATCCTAGGGTGTGTTTCTTTGCCAGTACCATGATGATTTTATCACAGTAGCTTTGTATAGTTGTTGTATAGTTTCAAGTTGGGGATTGTGATACCCCTAGCCATGTCTCTGTTGCCTAGAATTGCTTTTGCTATTCTAGGTCTCTTCTGGTTCCAAATGAATTTTTGGATTGTTTTCTCTAGTTCTGTGAAGTATATTGTTGGAATTTCAATCAGCATTGCATTAAATCTATATAATAGTTCTGGAAGTATGGCCATTTTCACTATATTGGTTCTTCCTACCCAGGAACAAGGGATGTCTTTCCATTTTCTTATATCCTCTTCGATCTCCTTTTTTAGAGTGCTGTAGTTTTCAGTGTAGAGATCTTTTGCTTCCTTTGTTAGATTGATTCCTAGATATTTCATTTTTTGGATGCTATTATAAAAGGAATTATTTCCCTAATTTCTCTCTCAGTGAGTCTGCTATTTGTGTATAAGAAGGCTATTGTTTTTTGAGTGTTGACCTTATATCCAGCTACACCACTGAATCTGTCAATTAAGTCTAGAAGTCTTTTGGCTGAGATTTTTTGGGTCTTCTATGTAAAATATCATATGATCAGCAAATAATGACAGTTTAACTTCTTCCTTTCCTATCTTTACTCCTTTTATTTCTTTCTCTTGTCTGATTGCTGTGGCTAATGTTTCCAGAACTATATTGAACAGTAGTGGTGATAGTGGGCATCCTTGTCTTGTTCCTGGTTTTAGCGTGAAAGTTTTCAGTTTTTGACCATTTAGTATGATGTTGGCAGTTGGTTTTTCATAGATAGCCTTAATCAGGTTGAGATAAAGTCCTTCTATTCCAGTTTTCTGTAGGGTTTTTATCATGAATGGGTGTTGGATTTTTTCAAATGCTTTTTCTGCATCAAATTGAGATGATCATATGGTTTTTGTCCTTGACTCTTTTAATATAGTGTATTATATTTATTGATTTATTAATGTTGAACCATCTTTGTATCCCTGAGATAAATCCGGCTTGGTCAGGGTGTATGATCTTCTTGATGACCCTCTGTATTCTGTTTGGCAGTATCTTGTTGAGGATTTTTGCATCTATATTCATTAGGGAGATTGGCCTATAGTTCTCTTTTGGGGTTGGGTCTTTCCCTGGTTTTGGAATCAAAGTAACACTTGCTTCCGGAACGAATTTGGAAGCCTTGCTCCTCTTTCAATTTCCCTGATGAGTTTAAAGAGTAATGGTGATAGTTCTTCTTTAAATGTCTTGTAGAATTCATCATAAAGCTATCAGAACCTGGGCTTTTCTTTGTTGGTAAATTTTTTATTACATTTTCAATTTCACTCATGGTAATTGGGGTGTTCAGAATTTCTATGTCTTCTTCATTTAACTTTGGCAATTCGTATGTATCTAGGAATCTGTCCATTTCTTCTGTGTTTTCCATTTTATTAGAGTACAGGTTCTCAAAGTAGGTACTGATGATCCTCTGGATTTCTGCTGGGTCTGTTTTGACTTCACCTTTTTCATTCTTAACTGCATGGATTTGAGCCTTTTCTTTCCTTTTTTTTTATAAGGTTGGCTAAAGATTTCTCAATTTTATTTATTCTTTCCAAAAACCAACTCTTTGATTCATTAATTTTCTGTATCATTCTCTTAGTCTCCATTGCATTGATTTCTGCTCTGATCCTTATAATTTCCTCCCTTGTACAAGCTTTGTGTTTGTTGTGCTCTTCTTTTTCTAGGAGCTTGAGGTTCTGCATTAGGTTATTTATCTGAGTTCTCTCTGTTTTCGTAATATGGGCATTCAGTGCTATGAATTTCCTGCATAGAACTGCTTTCATTGTGTCCCATAGATTCCTGTATGTTGTACTGGCATTATCATTTACTTGTGGAAACTGTCTAATTTCTTCTTTAATTTCCTCTGTGACCCATTGATTGTTCAGGAGGGTGTTATTTAATTTCCATGTGTTTGTGGGAGTTTTGCAGTTTCTTACGTTATTGATCTCCCATTTTATTGCACTATGGTCTGATAATATACAGAGGGTAACTTCAATTCTTTTACATTTACTTAGACATGTCCTATGGGCTAGCATGTGGTCTATTTTGGAGAATGACCCATGTGCAGTCAAAAAGATTGTGTATTCTGATTTTGTGGGGTGGAACACTGTGTAAACACCTATTAAGTACATTTGTTCAATAGCTTGGTTCAGTTCTAGAATTTCGTTGTTTTTTGTTTTATTTTGTTTTGTTTTGTTTGTTTTTGGTACCTGGGATCGAACTCAGGACCTTGTGCTTGCAAGGCAGGTGCCAGAACCACTGAGGTAAATCTCTGGCCCTCATTGATTTAGACGATCTTTCTATTTGTGATAGTGGAGTATTGAGGCCCCTCACTCCAATGGTCTTAGTGCTTATTTGGTTTTTCATGTCTATTAATATTTGTTTTGTATAGTTGGGGGCATTTGTATTTGGTGCACATATATTTAGGATTGTCATCTCTTCCTCTTGGATTGTTCCCTTCACAAGGATGCAGAGACCATCTTTGTCTCTCTTAATTAGTTTTGGTTTGAAATCTACTTTGTCTGTAAATAAGATTGCTACCCCTGCTTTCTTCTGGGTTCCTGTGCCATGGAGAACTCTTTTCCATCCTTTTACTTTCAGTCTATGAATTTCGTATCGAGTTAGGTGCATTTCATGTATACAGCATATTGCTGGATTTTGCTTCTTAATCCATTCTGTCAGTCTGTTTCTTTTGACTGGTGAATTGAGGCCATTAACATTGATGGTTATAATTGATAGATATTGACTCATCCTTGTCTTGATATTTTACTGTTGTTGGCTCTTTTATTTCTTATTTTTCCCCCCTTTCCCTTTAGTGTCTTACCTTGCCTGGTGGCTTCCCTCTGTTGGGCCTCATGGAGTTGTGACCTTCATTGTCTTTTTCTAGGATATTGCTTAGAATTGTTAGGAGTGCTGCTTTGGTGTTCATGAAATTTTTCGAGTGTTCTTTGTCATGGAAGTATCTAATTTCCCCACTGATTTTGAAAGATAATTTTGCAGGATACAACAGTCTAGGTTGGAAGTTATTTTCTTTTAGGGTTTGAAATACTTCACTCCAGGCTCTCCTTGATTTGAGAGTTTGTGTTGAGAAGTCGGCCATGATTCTCATGGCCTTTCCTTTATAGGTGCTTTGTTTCTTTTTTCTGCCTGTAGGATTTTGTTCTTCTGTTGCGTTTCTGGGATCTTGACTATCACATGTCTAGGTGTAGATTTTTTTGATCATGGCTAGTTGGAGTTCTATATGCCTCACTTATCTATATGTTCAATTCTCCACCTCTGTCTGGGAAGTTTTCTACTATTACTTCTGTGAATAGTTTTTTAATGTCAATTGTATTTTCTCCTGTTTTTTAATGGACACCTATCAGTCTTATGTTATTCTTCTTTGCATCATCTAGCAGCTGCTGGATTGATTTCTCATGGTCCCTTACTCTTTTTAAGAGATCTCTGTTTTCATGGTCCTTAACCGCAATCCTGTCTTCTATATCTGATATTCTATCTTCGGATTCCCTTAATCTGCTCTGCATGTTTTCAATGGAGTTTTTAATCTCCTGAATATCTGTTTGAATCTGTTTCGTGGATTCCACTTCTTTCTTATGTTGTGCGATCATGGTTTCCATTTCTTTCTTATGCTGGGCATTCATGGCTTCCAGCATATTTCTGAGCTCATCTATTTTTTTATCTGTTTCTGTTCTAGAGCCTCTAATCATGCCTTTCACTCTGCTCACCATCTCTGTAGTTATCTGGGAGATTATTTCTATTTTGAATTTTTCTAGAGCCTCATTCATCTGTTTTGTTACTTTCTGTGCTATCACTTCAGGGTGTCCAGGTGGTTGATTATCAGACTTTTCCACCTCATTTCCCCCAGAGTTTGCATTTTGTGGGATGGAAGTCTGAGTTTGTGCCTTACTTAAATATCTTCTCATTTTTGTTTTTAGTACTGTCCTTGGTTTAGTTCCTGGGTTGATCTTTGAAGTTGCTTATTGTAAGTATCTTTGTTAATGTATTTAGAACACTTATGGAATGATTGCTTCTCAGAGGTGTCTTCCAGATATAGCTGGTCTTTAGGTTTTGAGTCTCTAATGGCTCTGAGGCTATCTCATTTTCATTATACCAGAAAGGACAACGGATTAGATCAATCACAACACCTTAGCCCAAGTGATACAATCAGCAACACAATAGCATCAAGTACCTCTTAGAAAATGACAATTTGTGGTAGTTATTAATTTATCACCTTTAACTGTGTGAACTAGGCCAAAATCAAGGACCAACCCAACATATGTGTAGTGAATAAACTCTTCAATATAGCAACTTTACCCTTCGGAATGGGGAGTTAGAAGGAGTTGGGGAGGGAGGGATAGGTAGGTAGAAGGATAGGGGAAGGTTAGCAGTGACGCCTGAGGACACAGGTGAGAGAAGGGAAGAGAAGAAAAGAAAAGTAAAAAAGAAATACGAATTAGGGCCAGAACAGGAACACAAAGGGAGATGAAGAACAATGTGGGAAAAGGGAGCAAGCGGGGGGGGGGGGGGGAAGAAAGAAAAAAGAAAAAGGAAAATTTTTAAAGAGCAGAAAAAGAAGAAAAAATTAAAAATAAGAAAAAAATAATGGTAATTTTGAAAATAACAAATAAAAGATAAAAGTGAAGGGCCTCCTTCAGGGTATGTCTCTGCTGTCACAATAGACAATGTGGGCAGCAGTGTGCAGTTATGTCAATGAGTCTCAGTAAGTCCAGGTTCCAATGGGAGGTGATGATCCCTCCAACTTACCGAGTACGCTGGTCTGGTTTGCCTTTATTACAGAGATTCTCTTCACTTTTCCCATGGGCTTCAGTTTTCATCAAGGAGCCTCTCTGTTGTTCACTTCTGCAGCTCAGAATAATGGCCTTTATGTCCCCCTGTGCCTCTATAGTGTGGAACCAGGTAGCTGCACAGCCAAGAAGCCAGAGGTGGGGGGGGGGGGGTTTTCTGTTGCTGCAGGTGCAGCTCCCCAGGCGGCTGGTGGGCACGCCCAGGGGGTCCTCACCCACTCCTGGTCACAAGTAGGGGTGGCCTGCTGGACAGAGCTGGGCTCAGTCAGCTTGGGGCACTCTGCCTGCGTGGCTCTGCCCACATGGCTCTGCAGGCAGCTCACTGGGTGGTTTTATGGAGTGTTTTATATTTGTTTTTGTTTGGTACTGGGGATTGAACCCAGGGCCTTTGTACTAAGCTGTATCCCCAGCCCTCTTTTTAGTTTTTATTTTGAGACCAGGTCTTGTCTAGGCTAGGCTCAAGTTTACAATCCTCCTGCCTCAGCCTCCCACTTGCTGGGATTACAAGTGTGTGTGCCTCCATGTCTGGCTTGTTTTTGTTTTGAAATATCAATTCCTAGATCCTCAGCATGAATAAATCAGAATGTCCAGGGGTGGGGCCTGGAATCAGAATTTTTCAAAAACCTTCAAAGGGGTCCAGTTACAGAGCCAGGTTTGGAAATGGCTGCACCAGATGCCCTCCCATATGACCTTTGCAACCTCCTACAACCCTAGAGACATCTATTAGTCAGTGAGTTTCCACGGAATGCATGATGCTCCCAGATGCATACACAAAAATGTAATTCCTTGGTACTAAATAAGAGAAAGAAGGAGATAAAACAGAAAAACCAGCCAGGCATGATGGTGCACACCTATAATCCAGACACTTTCAGAGGCTGAGGCAGGAGGATGATGAGTTCAAGCCCACCCTGGCCAACTCAGCAACTTAGTGAAACACTGTCTCAAAAAACAATGCATAAAGGCTGCAGATGTAGCTCAGTATGAAGGCCCTGGGTTCAATCCCCAGTACAGAGAGAGAAAGAAAGAAAGAAAAAGAAAGAAAGAAAGAAAGAAAGAAAGAAAGAAAGAAAGAAAGAAAGAAAGAAAGAAAGAAAGAAAGAAAGAAAGAAAATCAGGCTGGCGATGTAGCTCAGTGGCACTGTGCCTGCATGGCAAGTGCAAGATCCTGAGTTCAATTCCCAGTACCAAAAAGAAAAAAAAAAAAAAAGATAAGAAAGAAAGAAAAGAAGCAACACCAATTCATTCCCAATTTAAGTAAGGACATACCTGTATAGATGTCATGGCCTCTAGTTTTGCCCAAAACAACCCTGCCTACAGCCCACAGTGCACAGTGCTGAGCAGAGAGGGAGAAAGACAGTTAGTTGCAAGATTAATGCTTTAAGTGGGTTCCACTCAGTACACCTGTGCCACAAATGTGCACCCTTTGCCCATAAGCCATTGCTCACGTGGTTGCCCCATAGAATTCTTGAACTACTTATCTCCTGATTAAGTCTGAAAGAAACAGCACTGTCCTCTCACCTCCTTTGTTCGATGAAGCAGAGAATTTATATCAGTGATGGTGAATCTTTTGAGCTTTCAATTATACAAACAGCCCACTGAGGCGCGTGTGCCATAGGTTCACAACCACTGATCTACATGCTCCTACACACATGCACGCATGCGCACACACACACACACACACACACACACTCAACAGCAGGGCTGACTTCCTCAGGAGACCTAAGCCTCCTAGGGCAGCTGCCTCTGACTTTGACCAAAGTGCATATGGTTCTCCTGCCATAGCACCTTGACTTCTTCCACCTGTATTCAGGACCATTTGGGACACAAGGGATAGGCTGAATGTATGCTTTAGCAAGATCCACAGTTTGTGATGAGAGAAAAGAACAGCAATTACAGTATATCATTTCAAACTGAACTGGACCCCTTCTTCTACTCTCTAGCTAACGTTCATTTCTCAGGCCCTCCTCTGCAAAAATTGCCAAAAACTCAAATGCTCTAAATAGAAAAAGGTACTAGAACAGAAAATACAGAAGTCCATTTTCTTTTCCTCCAGGAGCCTACTCATACCCAACACATACCTATTAACACACGTACCTATTAACACATTTAGGCAAATGTTCAAAGATATAAGACCAAAAAATACTTTTATGATTCATCCCTTAAAGAAGAAACAGAGAGTATCACAATGAAAAAAGAATGTATTATCCAATTTGAGCAATATAAATCAATATCCATTTTACAGAGTTAATTTTAACATTTAACCATAGAAAGAACGAGTAATAACAGTAATTGCCTGACCTTGGATAGATCTATTGTTCTGGTCTGTGATAGCAACTTGAAAAACAAATTATTTTATAGGTACCTGGATCATTATGCATTACAAATTAAATCTTCATTTATCTATATGCTCCAAACGGCACCTATCCATCGCCATCACTTAAAAACACATTGCCCTTCTTTCTAGCCTTGTTAATTTCCAGATGCTAATTAAATTTAAACTCATAAAAATATCTGTTTAGCATGCATGGCAAGATCATCCTTCAATACCCACTGTACATTCTAACATGTTTACCCACTGCTTCCTGTTTGCATTCTCATCTATATGCCTCAGTTTCAAGGGACAGACTAGAGATTTAACCTGGAATTCAATCTCTTTCCCATTTTTATTCTACCCAAGTTGTCCCTTCTGCTTGATGCCTTTGTAAGCAACTTTCCTTCAAATTCTTGCTGAAAAGAATGGCTTCCAGATAATAGCACTTAAATATGGAACAGCAGGATGATAAAGGAACACAGGGGGAGAGCTATATTTCAGCCCCTTTTCACCAGGCCATTACACAAAAAGAGAAGACTTTCGATCTCTAAAGATCCACAGTCACTTATTTATTGCCATAAGAAGGCTGATAGACAGTCTGAAAGCCACACAGATAATGAATGGCATTGCTCGAGACCAGCACCTAACATAAAATATGCCACCATCCCCAAGGGGCATCCCAGAGGCCTGGGAGAGGATTCAGAGAATCACCCAGCAGGAAAATGATTTTCACATTCTGTTTTTTCAGTCATGCAAGTCCTCAC
Organism: Heterocephalus glaber; assembly: GCF_053883595.1. NCBI lineage: Eukaryota > Metazoa > Chordata > Mammalia > Rodentia > Bathyergidae > Heterocephalus > Heterocephalus glaber. The sequence continues at coordinate 15,349,269 of NW_028258403.1, forward strand.
CAGTGGGAGAAGAGCAGAAAAATAGAGAACAGCCCTGCTCTGAGATGGCCATGTGGGGCTGGGCCCTCTGCCTCTGCAAAGGCACTGTTCTCTGGCTAGAGAGATAATTCTCTCCCAAAGATTCACACCATACCTCGGATCCTGTGCTCAGGTAAGGTGGTCCATCTTCTGGGCCCACTGTCACAGAGAACAGCAGTGCCCAGCCAGCGCACATAATTACTCTCTGCATCCATGTATAGGCAAAGGTACAAAGAAGAGAAAACCCTTCCTTTGAAAACACTTCCTTTGAACCAAAGAAAAGGTAGAGATGAGCAGTTTGAGTCACAATTCTCCCATGACAGAAGCCTACTGACCCCTCCAGCCTTTATTACAAAGCTCAACAAACTATTCTATAAAAAGCTAAGTAGCCAACATTTTGGGCTTTATAGACCTAACAGCACAATTTATAATAGCTAATTCTTTAAAGTGGCCTAGAAGTCCATCAACAGATGAATGGATAAAGAAAATGTGGTGTTTATACCTAGTAGAGTATTACTCTGCCATAAAGAAAGATAAACTTGAGTCATTTGTAGGAAAATGGATGTACCTTGAGACATACGATGCACAAGCCTAAATATTGTGTAGTTTCTCTTATATGAGAAATTCAAACTATAAATAAAGAGAAAAATAAAAGATAGTTAATAGAAAGTATGGAGATAGATCTTTCTCAAATGAGAAGGAGATCAAGAGATGCAGGGAGGGGAGAAGGAAGGAAGAGAAAGGGACGAAAAAAGGAATTAAGATGTGTTGTGTACATGTACCAACTCCACCCAAAGAATGTAAATATTATGTACTACAAATATGTACCAGTAAAATTTTTTAAATTAAAAAAGATGGGGTAACAGAAACTAGAAATTAAAACACAAAAAGAAAAAATAAACAGCTTCAATGACCCATAGGACCAAGTCAAATCATCCAACATTCTTGCTGGAGTAAAGAAAAGATAGAAAGGAGAATGAGGTAATGGATTAAAAATTATGTATGAATAACACAATGAAAACAATAATATAAAATTTTCCAAATTTGATTTTTAAAATATATCAATCCTCAGATCCAATAAATTCCACACCTCAAAAGCAGAAGAATCACAAAGAAAACTATACTTATTCACATCACAGCCAAAAGCTGAAAACCAAAGAAAAAAAAAAGAACTTTTAAAGCTTCTAGAAGAATATATATAGATTACATGTAGAACAACAATAAAAATTACTAATGACTTGTCGTTAAAAACAATGCCAAAAAAAACCAAAACAATGCAAGCCCGAAGACAATGGAATGACATTTTATAAAGTACTCAAAGAAAAAGCTGTCAACCTAGAATTCTATAGCCAGGAAAATATTCTTGCAAAATGAAGAGAAAATCAAGACATTTTCAGATGTCAGAGAATCAGTCCCCGACATACCTGTGCTACATTTAGAAATGTTACAAAGAATTCATTTAGGATGAAATTAACGCCAGACAGAAATGCAACTGTACACCAACAGGCGCAGAGCACAGCGACCACCAGAGATGCCCAACACCTGAGACTGAGGACCGTGTGGCATTGCAGCACAGTGAGCCAGCAGTGACTGGCACTCAGAAGGGACTACAGATCAGCACATGCCAGAGGCAGCCGTCAAGTCACACACGGAGAGACAGCCTCACCAAGCAACCAAGACCATCAGCTGTCCCCGGGGCATTCTCAGCAGCACAAGTACCTGTGGTGGCTTTCCAGGTGGAACTGAGACAGGCTGCTTAGCTCAGACCCAAGAGGTGGATAAAGCAGTATTGGAAGGTCAAGGCAACTGGTTTCGAGCAAAAACCAGGCACTGCTCTATCTATTGTTTCTGCCCAGTTTGACTGTTCTAGGAGAACCTGCAGCCTACATTTATCTATAACCTTCTCCCAGATTTTAAGGATCCCAAAATTTTACTGCATAGTTGATAAAACAGCAATCATGGCTGCAGGAAAGAGGAGCAAGATGCTGTAGCACATTGGCTATGATGGAAGGAATACATCCTGCAAGATGGCTGAATTAGCACTGGCACCTTGGAGACTTTTGACAAGCGTATGTATGTGATCCTCTATGATTGTAATACATTCAGAAAGATCAAGCCAAGGAATGCAGAGCAGCCAAAGCATGAAGAAAAGTCAGGCTTTGGTTTGGTGATGCTGCATGGGGAGAATGTATATCTAGAGCTGTGGAGGGGCCACCCCTTGAAGATGTGGCATTGTTTGGATCCTACTTTCTGGAAGTGCATGAGACTGTGGGGATGGTAAGGCAGCTGGCAGAGGAGTATCAGGCTGGGCTTCCATCCCCCAGGTTCCAGCTGGATTAGCAGGCTCTATCTGAGGAGCTGAGGGGCATTCCAGCAGGTAATAACTACAGAGAAGAGGTCCTGCCGCAGCTGCTGCCAACGTTGCTGCTACCGCCAGTCTTGCTGAAGCGCCAACAGAGTACCTGCCAGGACAGGATAGTGTACCTGACCTTAGGCAGAGCAGCCTCACTTCCAGTGAACTGGGGCTTCTGGGGATCCTAAATGACCATCACAAGGCTCTGGAGACTCAGTAATTGGTATAAGTTTGCAATACACAATAATGATGTTCATTTTGGGAAGTTGATTTACGTATATAACATGTCTTAGTCATTTTCCTTACTTTTCCACCTCTCCTGATCTCCTTATTTCCTACCCTCTCTCCTTTATTTTTAGCCACTAGAGAAATGCAAATCAAAACAATTATGAAAACTCATCCTACTCCAGTTAGAAGAGCTCTGAAGAACATGAAAAACAACAGAAGCTGAGGAGGATGTCGGGGGGGGACCCTTCTAGGAAGTAATACAACCAGATTCCTCAAAAAATTAAAAATATAAACTCCATTTGACCCAGCTATACCCCTCCTGGATATATTCCCCAAAAGACTAAAGACATCATATTACAGTGGTACATTTATACACATGTTTATAAGCAGTGCAATTCACAATGGCTAAGCTCTGGGAACAGACTAGATGCCCATCAACAGATAAATGGATAAAGAAAGTGTGATATACATAATGGAATATTATTAAGTCATAAAGAAGAATGAAATCCTGTCATTTGCAGGAAAATGGTACTTGAGACTATAATATTAAGTGAAATAAGTCAGACACAAAAAGTTAAATATTGCATGATTTCTCTTATATGTGAAACCTAAAATATAAATAAATGAGTAAGAAAAAAAAAAAGAAAGACAGTAGCAAACAAGAGGCAAACATTTCAGTGATAGGAAAAAGGATTGGGGAGGGAAAGTTAAGGAAGAGAAGAGTAAAAGGATTAAAAATGATCAAGATATATTATATACATGTACCAATTTCCCACAACTAACAACACTACTATGTATTGCAAACATACACTAATAAAAGAAAAAATCTCAGGCCAGGGATTTAACTCAGTGGTGCTGCCACCTGCCTCTCAAGTGCAAGGTCCTGAGTTCAATCCCCAGTACAAAAAAAAAAAGAAAAAAATCAGACCCCCCAAATTTAAAGACCCAGTTCAAAAATGGGCATCTGAAATGAACAGACATTTCTCAGACAAAGAAGTAAAAGCAGCAAATAAACATATGAAAAAATGTTCAACATCACTGGTCATTGGAGAGATGCAGATGAAAACAACACTGAGATTCCACCTCACCCCAGAAAGAATGGCTGCTATCAAGAAATCAACCAATAACAAATGCTGGCAGGGTTGTGGGGAGAAAGGAACCCTTCTCCATTGTTGGTGGGAGTGCAGACTGGTGCAACCACTGTGGAAATCAGTGTGAAGATACCTCAAAGAACTAGGACTAAAGGTCCCATTTGACCCAGCTAGTCCCCTGTGGGGTATCTTCCCAAAAGAATTAAAAGACTCATACCACAGCAATACATGTGCACCTGTGTTTATAGCAGCACAATTTGTAATAGCTGCTAAAGCTTGGAAACAGCCCAAGTGCCCATCAAATGGAAACTGGATAAAGAAGATGTGGGGTTTTTTTATACAATGGAGTACTACTCAGCCATAAAGAATGAGAAACTAGAGTCATTTATACCTAAATGGATGCATATTGAGGCCATACTCTTAAGTGAAATAAATAGGACACACATGTATAAATACCAAATAGTTTCTCTAGTGTGAGAAACTGAGAGTGTAAATAAGGATGAAAATGATTAAAATGAATAATTGATAATTTTAAATAGGAAGAAAAGGTCCAAAGGGGTAGGGGATGTGGGAAGGGAAGGGGAAAGGAAAGAAGGGAAAGGAAAAATAATGAGAAAAGGAAAAAATGGAAACAAAGTCTTTGTAAATAGGGAAGTGTGGAGGGGGTGAAGGGAGTACAGGTAATGGGGACAAAATAAGAATCAAGATACATCATATTCAGGTACAAGCACCAAATGATAAATGTAAACGTATTGTGTACCTAAAATGTACCAATAAAAGAATTTAAGCAAAAAAAAAAAAAAAGAAAGAAAGAATCTTGATTTCTACTTGTTAAATAAAATAAAACCAATACCTTAAATAAGGAACTAAGCAGAGTTCTTTCTTATCAATATATTTGTGGATAAAATAAAGCAGTTATCCCTTCTGAGTTCTGATCTCTTACTCTGAAGATAGAAATTTTCAACCCTTTGCAAAAATAAATATTTGTCATTTGTCATTTGTCATTTGTCATTTTGGAAAGGTACTATTTTACTGTGAGGTATTTGTGCCATGTGAATAAAATTTGTGGGTCCAGTGCATTAGAAGAGCATGGAAGATAGGTTACAGCAATAAACTTCACTTGTTCTTTCTATCTTTTTGTCTTTCTACTTCCCTCCTCTCCTCACTCTTCCCTGGCCTTTCTTCTGCTCTTCTCTCTTCCCTCTTTCCCCCTCTCTCACTCCTTCTCCTTCTCCTTCTCCCTCTCTCTGTCCCACCCCCCCACCTCCCACCCCGTATTACTAGTTCCTGCTAGTTCCTGCTTAAATCCATCTTAAAGACTCAAGGAACTTCAAAAATGGGGTAGTTAGATAAATAAATTCCTTTTAATTCCCTATTGAGTTCCAAAAGAACACTGATTCTTTCTTTGACTGAAGCAAGAATCTCCCTTTCTTGTGCTCTGAACTAGCTATTCCCAAACTATAAATGTTCAATTACTTCGCAGAGAGCAAATGTGCATTTTGCTTCCCCTCTGCTATATATTCTCTGTGGTTTGCATTATCATTTGCTAAATATACTAAGACACTCTATTTACCTCTGGCTACAACTCTGAGACCTTTATGTGACTTCTCACCCTCTAGGAGCAGTCCAGATAAATCACTACTCAGCCATTTAGCACACAAAGAGGAGAAGATTCCAATTTTCCAAACAGGGCCATTTGTTTAATTTATTTGGCTGCTAGGGAACTGTGGAAATGATGCTAATGTAGGCTGGGAAAGAATGCCACCCTGCCCTTCAGGTTTTATCTTGTCTCTGATGGGACAGTCCAAATATTCTATCAGTTTCTCTTTTGAAAATACATGTGCCTCTGCAAGAGAAACCACCAACAGAGCTAAGAGACAACCTACAATGTGGGGAAAAAATTTTAGCAGCTGTACCTCAGACAAAGGGCTACTATCTAGAATATATAAAGAACTCAAAAAAAAATCAGACCCCCCCCAAATTCAAGGACCCAATTCAGAAATGGGCATCTGAAATGAATAGACATTTCTCAGACAAAGAAGTAAAAGCAGCAAATAAACATATGAAAAAATGTTCAACATCACTGGTCATTCGAGAGATGCAGATGAAAACAACACTGAGATTCTACCTCACCCCAGAAAGAGTGGCTGCTATCAAGAAATCAACCAATAACAAATGCTGGTGGGGGTGTGGAGAGAAAGGAACCCTTCTCCATTGTTGGTGGGAGTGCAGACTGGTGCAATCACTATGGAAATCAGTGTGGAGATGCCTCAAAGAACTAGGGCTAGAGGTCCCATTTGACCCAGCTATTCCTCTGCTGGGGATCTTCCCAAAAGAATTAAAAGAATCATACCACAGAGATATATGTGTACCCATGTTTATTGCAGCACAGTTTGTAATAGGTAAAGCTTGGAAACAGCCCAAGTGCCCATCAACTGGAAACTGGATAAAGAAGATGTGGTTTTTTTATAAAATGGAGTACTACTCAGCCATAAAGAACGAGAAACTAGAGTCATTTATAGCTAAATGTATGCATATTGAGGCCATACTCTTAAGTGAAATAAATAAGACACACATGTATAAATACCGAATAGTTTCTCTGGTGTGAGAAACTGAGAGTGTAAATAAGGATTAAAAGGATTAATAACTAATAATTGATACTTTGAAGTAGGAAAAGGTCCAAAGGGGTAGGGGTGGTGGGAGGAGATGGGGAAAGAAAAGAATGGAAAGGAAAAATTATGAGAAAAGAAAAAAATGGAAATGAAGTATGTAAATAGGGAAGGGTGGAAGGGTGAAGGAAACACAGGTAACGGGGAAAAAATATGAACAAAGATACATCATGTACGGGTACAAGCACCCAATATAAATGTAAACATACTGTATACCTAAAATGTACCAATAAAAGAATTTAAGCAAAATAAATAAATAAATAAGAAAATACATGTGCCTTCTATTCCTTCATTTGGGTAATAGGTTTATGAATGTTTTCATTGTATTGTCATTCTGTATACTTTATATGGAAATTATAAAAAAGTCTTAGTATCTATTCATCTTAATTCAAAAATTTAAATGTAAATTCCAGGCAAACACACCCCAATCTCCAAGAAAGAAAGAAAATACCTTAACTTTTGTGCCAACTAGAAAGGCTTTCATTTTGCAGAAAGCAAGTCTGAGAGTATGAGATTCTTCACAAGTGGTTAAATTTATCATATATCCAAGAGAAGGATGGTTGCTCTTGGAAATTGGAAACCTGAGTTCTAATCCCAGCTTTGCCCATAAACAAGGCCATCATTAGTCAGTAAGTTCCTTACAGACAAGGATTGTATCCTATTTACTGTTTCCTACTAATTTTTACAAATAAATTATACGTGATTTATTTACCTAAAATACATAGTATTGTGCTTATAGATGAAGACACCCACCAAATGCCAAGATATAACTACTACTACTATTTTTTAGGCCAGTCCACCTCAGAAAGCATATAGTATTGATTTCCTCTATGTGTATGGGGGGGGGTCTTTTTCACATATATGGTCAGAGAGTTCATATAAATCTACAACTTGCTCTTTTTATTTTATGTTTTTTAATTAATCCATGTTGATATGGATAGCACTATTTTCCACTGAGTTTCTGTATTATTTTTCACCATATAACTATGCCACTTCTTATCTATCCAATCCTGATAAAAAAGATTTAGATTCTTCCTTGAGATCAACCAGGCTACAGTCTTTGAGATCAACCATGCTGCACTCCATCCCTTTGCATTCTTTGGTGCAAGTTTATGGGTTTCCCTAGAACAAAGGTCTAAAGGAGAAATGTCGGTCAGAGGATGTGGTCATTTTAAAGTAATATCCAACTACCCACTCCTAAGTTTGACATAATTTTCCCATTTCCATTAGAAGCACAGAGGAATAACTCTCTTCCTACAACTCAGATGCATCCCACAACCTTTTCATTTATGTCACACTAATTGGTAAAAATGAAGTAGTATCTGTGGTGACATTATTTTGCACTTCCTCCCTAGCTTATTGAGGGTGAACAGCTTATCAAATATTCCCTAACCTTTTATGTTTTCCTCTTTTATGAATCCAAAATTTGTATCATTTACCCTTTTATCTGTTTGGTTTGTTTCTTTATTTGCAGAGTTCTTTTCATATTCTAAATACAAATTCTCTATTATACATATTGCTTTTGTTCACTTTTTAAAACACCAATAGCTACCAGAACATGCATGTCTTAGTTACTTTTTAATTGCTGGGACAAAATACCTGACACCCACAAGTCAGAGGAGGAAAGGTTTATTTTATCTCACAGTTTGTAGAGGTTTCAGCCCACAGTTAGCTGGCTCCAAGGCAGGATGGAATGGAAGAGGGGCATCAAAGAGGAGAAACAGTCCATGGCATGGCAGACAGGAAGCAGCAAGCCTCCCTTTCCATTTTATCCCATCTAGGCTACAAGCCTATTGGATGGTGCCACCCATACCCAGAATGGGCCATCCCGTTATCCATACCCACAACTATGCTAAACCAATCAGTGGCTAATTTCATTATCACACACCCTTAATTCATAGTCATAAACCTTAAATCCAGCCACCTCCAAAATGCTCCACCTGTGAGCACATGAGGCTTCAGGGGGACATCTAGATACATGCCATAACAGTGTAGCTCTTAGTAAGAATTAATAATTACTTGTTGGCTACATGAATAAATGAGTATGGCCTAAAAGCCGCATATTGGATTATCACTCTGTGGCTTACAACAGAGTTATGATATTTCCACTATTTGTAAAGACAAGCAAGTAAGTAAATTAAATACAAGCCACTAAATCAGTGACGACGAACCTTTTAGAGACAAGTGCCCAAACTGCAACCCAAAACCCACTTATTTATCACAAAGTGCCAGCACTGCAATTAAACCTGAATACTGACGTTTTGGTTTAGAAAAAACAACTCATACATTAACATCATTTGTCTTAAAAGAAAAACAACACATGTGCCGTAGGCTTGCCACCTCTGCACTAAATGATGTATCTTACTCATTTCTGGATCCTCAATTCTTAAGGTAGGGCCGGCTATAGAATAATCAGTATGTAAATGTTGAATGAGTTAAATACTAGAATGAAAGAATTAAAAGATCCTCTTCTATCTCACTTACCTGAGAGACCAATTTTCCATCCTGTAGTAAGACAGGTTAATAAAAAAAATTGTAATAAAATCTGGCATAAAGCCAGTACAATGAATGTGTTCCATTTCTGATCTGCTCAAAAATCTCTTTATCTTCACAGCAAAAGAAAGAAAGAAAAAAGAAATATAGAGCCCAAGTGAATACCTCAAAAGAAAAGCAAATCAAAACAAAACAAATATTCCAAGCCACTTGATTCAAGGAAAAGAATTCAAGTCTGATCACTTTGTCCACTGCTGCCTCCACTGGAAGCCAGAGAAAGGACTGAGGGGCAAGGATTGCTCCTCCCTCTTGCCCATCTCTTCTCCTTCCCTCTCCCAACCCCCACCTCACCACTTCAGCATACATTTATTTTTTTCTTTCAGATTGTTGTTCTATTCTATAAAGTGTTGATCCTTGGATTTTCCTGGATTGTCATGATTTCTATTGAAAGACTCACAGCTGAAATGCCACCCACATTTATATACATATAAGTATGTTTCTTTTCTTCTGCTTTCCTGCTCCATCAGGGCTCCATGGAACTATTTGGTTTAATTATTTCTGGCACTCTGCCCATCAAAACATGCAGTTCTTCAAAAGGATGGAAATGACAGTGAGTGTGCCTCCTTTAGATCCACTGAGGTTTTTGTTTGAATACTGTTGTCTTGGAAACAAGTGAGTTTCATTGAACATACACCCAACCTAATGGTTAAAATATCAACAAGAAGCACAATTCCCATGCAATCCATTCCCTGTCTTGTGCAACTCAAAGGCTGCTGGCGAAGAAATAGACTGTGATTTAAGTAGTCTGGATTCCTGCCTTACCTCTGATCCCACCCACATGGTGCTAGGAAAGACACGTAACCTTCTTGAATCTCCATTTCCCTATGAACAAGTCACAATAATAACACTACCTTTTCCATCCATCCCAGACTTGTTAGTAAGATCAAAGGAAATGATAGATGTGAAAGAGCATTTTGGAAACTAAAAAGCTAAAAAATAATTATCATATACTTGTTTACTATTTTCCTCTTGCTAAAATAAATCATCAGATTTTATAGATATGCATAGATAACTTCACTGAATATTATCTTCCCCTAATAACAATACAGAACACCCTTAAAGACCTCAGTATCTAGTCAGGCATGGTGCCACACACCTGTAATCCCAGTACTCTGGGAGCCTGAGGCAGGAGGACTGCAAGTTCAAGCCCAGTCTGGGTAACTTGGTGACTTAGTAAGGTCTGTCTCTGAATAAAAAATAAAAGGGCCAGGTGTGTGGGAGTGGTGATGAACACCTGTAATCCCAGGAGGCTAACCCTGAGTATGTTTATAGCTAAACATAAAGGACAGATTTTGTACATTGCTACCTTAGAAACACTATTATTAGTTTCAAGGAGTTTTTAGATAATACTCTTGTGTTTTTAGAATAGATAATATGCTATCTACAAAAACTAAGAATTTTTTTATATTCCATTTTTGCATGTTTCTTGTCCTAACCCAATGGTTAGAACATAGAACATTGACTAATAATGTTGACACTGGGCATTCTCACCTTGTTTCTAGCTTTAATGGGAAAGCCTTTACTATTTTGCACTAAGAATGATCTTAACTACTAGTTTGAGACTTTTTCCATCATATTAAAAAAGTCTCCATCTATCCCCCTTAGACATTATCAAAAACAACTATTGGGGCAACCCACTTTCTGATCCCCCTTCTATGTCTCTTAGACAGAAGGTTTCTTTCTCTCAATAAATTTTTCCTACTCTTAAAAAAAAACTATTAATTTGTATCAAATGCCTATTACAATTGATCATGATGAAAACACATATTTTCACCTGAAGTATTTGTTATGATCTTGAGTATATGATTTTCCATAAATTAACGGACTGTTTCTTCGTTTAAGTGAATATTATTAGACATAGAATATAGGAAATTTAGACTTTACTTCTAGCCCTATTTTATTCATCGGGACCAAAATTGAGGAAACTTTTTAAATTTGTACCATATTTTAGGTGAGGGGAGAGTGAAAGGGCCAAAGGCCATGTATTCTAAACCTTTGTGTAATCTATTGTGGGGTCCAAATGAAAGTTTCCAATTTCTTACTTCTAATTATTCTAGGACTAACTTGAAAAATGTTCAGATTTTTACAGCCTACATAAAAGGTCTCTAAAAATTTTACTCTTTCTCACTCCACAAGCATGTTTAAAGCTATCAGCAATTTGCATTGTCTGTCTGTCTGTCTATTTTATATAGAAGGACACTCCAGTCACAATAACATGTAAGTGGAATATGGACCCCACAACCATTTACTGAAGGCCAATTGAAGCCCATAGTACAGAGCAGATTTTACGCATTAAAGTACGCTTCCTAAAATGATGGGGGCATTCTCCAGAGGCTCTCTACATATTCTATCTCTTCACCTACCTCCTCCCCATATCTTTGATTCTAGGGCAGTAGTCCCCAACCTGTTTGGCACCAGGGACTGGTTTCATGGCAGATAATTTTTCCATGGACCAGGATTGGGGAGGAGGGTGGTTTCTTTTCTTTTATTAGTATATGTTTTGTGATATACAATAATGACATTCTCCACCACTAGCATCACCACCTCAGTTCCACCTCAGATCACCAGGCATTAGATGATAAGGAATGTGCAACCTTCACATGTGCAGTTCACAGTAGGGTTCGAGCTGCTATGAGACTCAAAAGTAACCACTGACCCGAGAGGAGAAAGTGTTCAAGCAAGCAATGGAGAGTGCTCTAAATCAAGGTGAGGTTTTGCTCACTCACCCACCACTCATCTCCTGCTGTACAGCCCAATTCCTAACAGGCCATGGACCAGTATAGGCTGGGGACCCTTTTCTAGGGTTTCTTTAACTCTTCTAAAATGTGAAGAGACTGAGCAGGCAACCTCCCCTAGGGAAAAATGTTTGGATAAAAGTAGTATATGCACAATGCTTATAAGATTTTCAGTGGTTTCTAGTACAAAAAAAAACTTGTCATCCTGACTAAGGAGCAAATTTATCTAGGAGTCTGACAAGGCAATTAAATATAGTTGCTTATTTTGTCACTTGTCTGCCCTAAGGCTTAAAATAATCTTCCACCCTACCTATGCAGCTTCTTTTTTACAGGTTAAAAATATGTTTTCAATTTTAATAAGATGTAATAAAGCATTTATAATACTGAGCTTCTGTACCATTTAGGTACAGGTAGGGAAAACAAGAGCCCATGTCAGGTGATTTTGGGTGCAGAGACTCTGACTCCCACTTTTTAATCCACAAGGTCATAACAGGATTACAACCTTAAAACTTGCCTCCAGGAATGAACTTCAACTGGTCTCCAGGAATTCTAAGAAGGAGCAAATATTTTCTTCAAATGAGGGTTAAAAGTGGTTTAAAAGAAGTCCTACACAAACAGCATCTTCAGCTCCTGTGACCACACCCTGGAAAGAGCAATTATGTCCTTGACCCCCATAAGGCCTTGATCTCGGCGCAACAGTTCCAAATTCACATTTTATCAGATTCAGAACCAAGAGAAAATTGGGCAAGTTTTGCTTTCAACAATCCAAGAAAATCTGGAACTCACTGAGAGGTGTAACATAGGATTCTATAGCATGGGATACCAAGCAAAGACTCTGGAAAAGATGCCAGGATACAAATGCCAGCTCCAGTACTTCCTAGCTGTGTAAGCCTGGGGAAGTTACAGAATGTGACAGGTATTTCACTGCTCGCCAAATCAGGTTGTGCTGATTATTCTTCATTTGTCCCCTGACCTTTCTGCACCCTTTACCACCCTGATCTGTGCCAGAGGAGGCCGATTTGTACAGCTTACATCAATGGGCACCCTTCTCCTTTGGCTCCTAGTTGGATTCCATTGGCAGAAGGCACTGGCAAGAAACTAGAGCATTGGGCTGGGGATTTTAGCTCAGTGGTTCCGGTGCCTGCCTCACAAGCACAAAGACCTGAGTTCAATCCCTGGCACCAAAAAAAAAAAGAAAAAGAAAAGAAACTAGAGCATGAGAGGAATGTGAGATCAGAGTATTTATTTTCCCTGTAGGGGCATGGGTGGCAGTGAGAGGACTGCTCTACGTAAGGCTGTAGGCCCCATTGAAGAGCCCTCCTTAACAGCCACGGGTGTCAAGGAATTCTCTGATCAACACAGGTCCCATGAGTTCCTGGCAGCCCTTCCTAGTTCAAGTTTAGGGGCACTAACAGCTCCCTGCTGTTGCTAACTCTGATGGTGCTTTGCCATCCCTTATTGGTTTCCCTTAACCTTACAACATCTTTTTAGATCATCTCTTTGTTAAACTTCTTCAGTTTCCCCCATCTGTGCCATCTGATTCTGACTAATACATTGGCTCTTCTCTACTTCCCATCACCCTGAAGGATTGGATATCCCTGTCCCCTTAAAGATAAAGACCAGAAATTATGCCTGACATTTATAGATGGGAGGGTTTAAGAGCTGATTTCCCCAACTCCTCTGATAGTGAAGACTGAATCCAAGGCCTTCCCACTGAGCCACATCTGTAGCTCTTTCGTTTGTTTTTGGTTTTATTTTGACACAGGATCTCACTAAGTTACTAGCTTGCCTAGGCTTGGCTTGAACTTGTGATCTTCCTGCCTCATCTTCCCAGAGTGCTAGGATTACAGGCCTTGCCATCACGCCCAGCTAAAAACTGCTTCCTGCTTCTGCACATTCTCACTTCTGTTGCTTAGCAATCATGTTCATACGGAGATGCCAAACAGTTAAAGCAGCCTGAAACGTGAACCATGCACGAGATAGAAGAGATATCCCAGAGAGTCACTTTACCTGAGTGAAACATAAACTTTTGTTGTTAAATTACAGTGAAATGTATCTGGTGGCGGTGTTGTCCCAGTAAAACATAGTTTGTCCTGAAAAACACACATAATCTCTGTGCTTCTTGCCTGTCTATGAAACAGAGTTCCTGTAAAACACTGGGGAGGAAAAATGTTTCCCCTCTCCTCTTGGATTAGCTTATTACACTGAAATAAAAAGACTAGCTAGCAAAAATACAGATTTTTATTTACATAGTATGTGGGCATTCACAGAAAATTGTGGCATAAAGAAGTGGTTAGAATTGTGGTGTGCATATAAGCCATCTATTAAGGGGAAGGGAGTTAGGATTCCAAGGGCTAACGAGTAGTATGAAAAAACTAAGAATCAAATAGAGAGTAGATAAGGTTTATTTTAGCAAGGTCTGTTTATGCAGTCTCATCCTGCTGACTCTTCTCCTTTAGTGACTGGACTCACACTTTTCCTCACAATAAGAAGCTGCCCATAAAGAGGGATTCATAACAGTTGACTTCTTTTGGAAGGCTCTGCTTTTAGGCAGATAAGAAGAGTACAGAGAAAGCCTCTGCCTGCAGCTGCTGATTCTCAAATGCCTTCAACTGAAAATAATCCTGCCACCAGAATGGCGTGTTCAAGGGTTAGTTGAATGAGTAGTCCTTAGAACACACAGCATAGCCCATAATAGGAGCTCAATTAATGCCTGCATTTTTCTCGCTTTTTATTATGGAAAATTTCAAACATATATTCAGAAATGGGAAGAGTTATAATTCACTTTCAAGTACTCATTGTCCTGCCTCCATAATTATTAACTCATAGTGACTCTTGTTTCATCCCACCCACTCCCCCATAATTGTTTTGAACAAAATCTGACATATCTTTTCTTCCACACATTTAAACAGACTCTTTTTTAAAACAACTACCATATTGTTGTTACACCTAAAAAATTAACAATCTCTTAATATCATTCAATACCCAATCAATGTCTGATGTACTCCAACTGTCTCATAAAACCTTCTAAATTTGTTTGAACCAAGATCCTAGTAAGTCACTGAAGTTGTTTTTAATCTGTAAGTTCTCCTTCATCTTTTTTGCTTTGTGATGTTTGTTAAAGAAGCCATTTTGTTCTGTGTTGTTTCACACATTCTGCATTTCACTGATTGTATCCTCATGGTATCACTTAACGTGCTCCTTGCTCTCTTTATTTCCTGTGATTTGGCAGCTATGTCTAGGTTTAATCAGATTCAGGTTTTATATTTTTTAAATCAAGAAAACTTCATAGGTGGTGTTATGTCTAGTTGGCTCTATTTTTGTAATATTAGCACCCAGTGATGATCATTACCAACATTCATTAATCCACCAGAGGTTACAATAAAAGTAATATTCCAATTCTATTATTCTTTCTTCATGTCTTAGCTGGAATAACCATATAAAGGGAAACTTCCCCCGAGGGTATAGCACATAAAGGAAGAGTCAGATAAATGTTTCTTTCCCTTTACTTATCTGATTTTAAATAATGAGTTTGTTACCTACTATTCTTTAAAAATGATTACTCAGGAGTTTTTTTCAATATTTCATATTCATGGATTTAGAGATACTTTTGTATTTAAATCCCTTGCAATTATTATCCTTCTTACTGTTCAATTTGTCCAATCTCTGTCCTGTGGGACCCTCTTCAAATCAGCTCATGAGTTCTTTTGACACATCTCTAATAATCTTTGACCATGGCCATGATATTTAGTATAAGATGTTCCAGAGTCATTTCATATAGTTTCTGCTCCAGACCTGAAATCTGTCATTCTCCAAGAAGTCCTCTAGTTCCTTGAAAGAAAGGCACAATATAGGCTGAAGAGGTGATCAGTAATCAGTCAGATTAATAGGTTGGTCATTATTTTTCTTTTCAGTGGACAGCATTGATATATGTAAATATATATATGACAAAATGCATCATGCCTTTCTAATGATGCTACTGATCCTAATAAGGGACCATGGTGTTTTTATTTTAATATATTAGAGTATATACTTTTATCTCCTTTTAATGCCAAAAATTCAATTTCTCTTTGAAATCAACACAATTATTTATTTTCCCCCATAACAATCTTAGTATTTAAAAAACAAAAAATAGCACCAGAAATTAGAAGGCAGAGTAATCCCCAGGAGAAAGGAAAAGATCTGGGCAGATAGAACAGTGCACAGACACTACAGGGTCACCATTCTCACTGCAGGGCCACCACCAGCACAGGTGCCCTCAAAATGCAGAAGGGGCTTAGACCTTAGTCCCTACCAGGAAATGAAGGGAAAATGTACATGGAATTAATCATTTGCATAGATTTATGCAATTGAAAAAAAAACCCAGAGGCACCAGTGAGAAAGTGCTTGGCTTTGATGCTTGAATTTTCTGTCTGGCTTAACTTCAGATGATGGGAATGAAGGGAGCAAGCCCAGTTGTGACAAGCAGCAGCCCAAGCTGGAGCAGCACATAGCATGACAGCCAAGGAACCCATGCACAAGGCAAGTTGGTTTTCTTTCTGCAGGAACTTGAAGCTTACACAGGGCCTTTCTTAGGCATCACTAGCCAAAAAAATAGTAGCCTTTGAGGAGTCAGGAAGTAAACCCTTATAGCACTGGAAGAAAGAACAACAGTCCTTGTTCTTTGATGTTAACCAACAAGAAAGATGGGGTCGGGGGTGTCGGGAGAGTGAGATAAGCAGAGAAACATTTCCTGGCCGTGCACAGTGGCCAGGTGCACTAGGGACGTGACCCCACTGCAGTGCTTGCTCCCCTTCTGACTGCACCCAGGCCTCTCCTGCCCTCTTAGGACAAGGCCAAGTTCACAGAAGGACCTCTGACATCAGGAAATGGAGAGAGTGCCTATTAAGTAACACATTTGCTTTTGTTCTTCCTCCAAGGCTCCCCATACCCTGATCAGGAGTGTCTTCTCCTCCAGATACAGCACAGCAGCTGATTCAAATCAAACCCAGAAACCAGAATAATGGGGAAAGCACATTTGGGGCAAAACTTTCCAAGATCCTCGGCCTGGGTTTTAGGAGGGTCAGAGATGGAGAAGGGGCTGATAAGAGACTCAGATTTCTAGCAATGTGAGACATAGGTTTATACCACACATAAAAATCCTTTTTACAATTTATCTCTGCCTGCCTTTCTAGTCCAACATCTCTATCGATAATAATATCTTCCTTAAATGGAGGGGTGTGTGTGTGTGTGTGTGTGTGTGTGTGTGTACACACCCCCATGCAGGGGAGTAGGGAGAGCTTTTGTTATCTCATTTTACAATTGAGGAAAATGAGATTAAGAGAGATTGGGGAATTTGCCCAAGGTCACACAGCTCATAAATAATGGCACCAGAGATGGCTGTCCATTAAGTCATATAGGCTTCATGCACAGCTGAGATCAGAGGTCTCAGGGAACATCTACCAAATGCTTACTATCAAGAATCTCATCTATTTCATAAAGTACAACAGCTACTTTTTGTTAGTTTCTTTGTTTGTGGGAGGGGGAGCATTGGGAATTGAACGTAGGCCCTTTGCACCGAACTATACAACCCTGTTTTTTGAGACAGGATCTCACTAAGTTGCCCCGACTGGGCTCAAACTTGCAATCCTCCTACCTCAGCCTCCCAGACTGCTAGGATTACAGGCATGCACGGCCACACCCAGCTTCAACAGCTATTTTAGGATGTTTTCAATTGGAAATAGCAGAAAACCCAGGCACCAAGGCTTAAGCACTGAACTCTGAGGCAAAGCAGCTGCAGTAGTAGTTCATCTGTGGCCCCATGGTAGGGGTCTGCCTGGGCTCCATTTCTTGGTGCTTGTCATGGCTTTGTTCCTTGTGGTCAGAAGAAATGGTACCAAGCACCACATCCTCACTCACAAACAGCCAAAGGAGAAAAGAAATCTCACCCTCAATGTGACCTTTATTAAAAGTGAAAAAAAAAAAAACCTTTGTGAAGTCCCCTGGGAGGCACTCCCTTCCGTGTCATTGGCCAGCTGGGGTTTGGTGTACACTCCTCAGCCGCTCCCTAGTAAATGGGAATGGATGCGGAAGACTGACGGGAATCAGTCATCATTTATTCTCTGTAGCTGGAGGGGATGCCTTTATCCCCGGGGCAGATGGCCAGCCAATATCTCAACAAAATGGAGCTCGGGGCAGGGAAGGGGTGCAGTCCCTAGTTGTGGGCACTTAGCAGCGCTGCAACGTCCACATCACTACGCTCTGACAGGTCCCAGGGCTTGCCTTCATGTCAGCGGATTGTGCAAAGCTTATTCCATCTCTCATAGTCCATCCAGGCCACTATAACAGCCTATTGTAGAATAGATGGCTTAAAAATAACAAAAGCTTATTTCTCACCCTTCTGGAGACCAAGACCAAGATACTGGCAGATCCTGTGTCAGGTGAGAGTCCACTTCCTGGCTCATGCATGAGTCTTCTCACTGTGTCCTCTTGTGGTAGAAGTACAAAGGGAGACCCCTGAGTCTCCCTTATAAAAGCACAAATCCTATTCACCCTCATGACATAATCATATCCCAAAGACTCCATTGTAAACACTGTCACAGTGGGATTAGCTTTCAGCCTGAATTCTAGGAAGACCTAAACATTCAGCCTATAGCGTGCCACCTTTGAGCCCCCTAAAACTCATGTCCTTCTCACATATAAAATATTCATTCCATCCCAGAACCTCCAGAAATCTTTCTTCATTCCAAAATCAACTTGAAAGTCTAAGGTCTTAGATCTAAGATCAGATAAAGATGAGACTCAAGTACAATCTATCCAGAGGCAAAATTTCTCTCCATTTGTGAATCTGGAACACCAAAGTCACATGCTTCCAGAATATAAGGGAGGGACAGGCATGGTGTAGACATTCTCACTCCAGAAGAGAGAGATAGCGAAAAAGAAAGGGGTGACAGATTCCAAATAACTCCAAAACCTAGCTGGGAAAACAACATTAAACCATAAGGTGCAAGCATTTTGCTCTTTGGCTCAGTGCTCTTCCTGCTACTCCAAGTGGGATAAAGATGTCACTCCCATGGCTCAGTGGAGAAGCCCAGCAGTGACTTTCTGCAGAGTCTCCACTGCTCTTGCAGACTGGGGTCCTGTGCCCATGGTGTTCACAGGTGTGCCTGTCCATGGAAATCCAGATGGAGACAGCCATGCCTACATGGCTCTCTGAGAGCTCCACTCATGTGGCCCTGGGTGGAGGCACCCTGGCCTTCTGAACCAAAGGAGAAACCACCCTTTGAAGCCACTCTCCTCCTGGCACCTGGGCTCTGTGGCGGGAGTGGCAGCCTTGATGAAATCTGAATTGCCTTCAGGCTCATTTTTTTCATTGTCTTGAACAATATCTCTTGGCTTTTGTCAAATTGGCCAACTAATGATCATTTGGTCACACCCTAGGTATCCTCTCTTAAATAGATATTTTTGGTCTTTTCAATATGTATAAGCTGAGAATTCGCTAAATTTTTAAGTTCTATTTTGTTTTTGCTGAATGATTCTGTCTTTAAGTTATCTCCCCAACCCAGTATTGGAGATTGAACCCAGGGCCTTCACACTGAGCTACATTCCCAGTCCTTTTGAGTTTGTTTGTTTGTTTGTTTGTTTGTTTTGAGACAGAATCTTGCTAAGTCACTGAATTGCCTGGACTAGCCTCAAACTTGGGATCCTCCTACGGAGTGCTGGATTACAGGTATGCACCACCACACTCAGCTTATTTCTCTCCTTTTGAAGTTTACTGTAAGCAGTCAGGAAAAGCTGGTCTGATCCTTCAGCACTTTGCTTAGAGATTGCCTCAGGAAAATATATAATTTCATCACTTACAAACTCCATCTTCCACAAAATACTAGACTGCAAACACAATTTAGCCAAGTTTTGCCACTTTATAACAAGGACAGCCTTTCCTCCAGGGTCCAATAACACGTTCCTCATTTCTGTCTAAGACCTCATCAAAATGGCCCCTACCATCCATATTCCTACCAACATCTGATTCATCCTTCCCAACATTTCCAAAGACTCAGGTTGACCAGCCAGCTCTCTTCTTTTCTACCTGAGCCCTCCCCAGAATCACCCTTAACATCCATATTTCTAGCATGTACTTTAAAACTCTTCCTGCCTCTAATCATTACCCAGTTCCAAGGCTGCTTTCACATTTTTAGATACTTGTTACTACAGCCCCACACTTCTCCCTATCAATTTTTACTTTAGTCAGTCAGGCTGCTGTTACAGAGCATCACAACCTACATGGCTTACAAACAACAGAAATTTATTTCTTACAGTTGTGGAAGCTGGGAAGCAAGATCAAGGTGCTAGCAGATCCAGTGTCTGGTGAGGGCCCTGCCTTGGAGTCAGCCACCTTCTCCTGGCATCTTCTCATGGCAGAAGAGCCAAGGGAGCTTTCTAGGATCTTGTTTACAAGAACACTAACCCCACTTATGAGGGCTCCACCCTCATCACCTCATTAAATCCCAGAGGCTCCATCTCCAAATACTGTCACACTGGGGATTAGATTTCAACATCTAAATTTCGAGGAGACACACTCATTCAGTCTATGGTAATAACCAATGGTGCTGAATCAACTATGTGACAAAGTAGCAATGAGACTGAATGAAAAAGATGGGAAAACGAATCTATGCAAAGACTAATTCTTTCAAGAGGTTGGGTAAAGAAAGAAGAATGTAAGCTACTGCGAGGCCAAGAGATTCTAAATCCAACAAAGGGTTGCATTTTTCACATAAATCTATGCAAACCCTATGCCTGCAGGACAGGCTTGGCAGAAAAATTTCTCAAGACCTCTATATTCTAGTTAGGTGTAGTCTCGCCTTTTAACCAAGACAGAAAAAGTTAACTTAGGGGAAATCAAGAATAATATGAAGCTATTTCATCTATATTATAATTATATTCAATTAAATTCAATAAGCAATAAGCATCCACTAACCCACTCAATACCCGCAGCAGTATGCTCTGAGTCGTAGAGGAGCACCAAGAGTGAATAAGAAGAGGTTTCTGCCATCAAGGAACTTATGATGAATAAATCACAGACTTGTAGAAAAATTTGCTTTAGGCAAATTGATTTCCTCAATTGACTTTTGGTGAATTTAATTTGGCTAAACGACTTTGGGGAATTGAACTTCAGCAAATTGATCTGCTGCCCATGTGAGCAACTAACTTTAGAATATCATAAATGATACAAAAGGAATACAAATAAGCTTCTCTTTGGAGCTGAGAGGTAGGAGAAAATCATTTCTACAGGGGCATTCAAATGGGTCTTGAGGAATGAATAGGAGTTTAACATGAGAGAAAGGTAATAGCATGACACAGGCCTGTTATATGATATCAAATTCTAGGACCCAGGCAGATAGACAGTCTACTCATGCTCCCTCAGACAGACTAAAACAATATTCTAGTTCATGCTGTCACTATAAAATGATGCTGTAGATGATCAAAACCAAGCGTAAGAACAAGCCCTGACAAATGAAACAGCCATTTTTCTCTCAGAGTGTCCATTGGTCCTGCTACTTGTCATCCTATTTGCCATCCTGGTCCTCTTTATCTGCCTCCACCCCAAGTAAATCATAGCTGGCAGGAGAACACAGCTGGCAGCCACAGGCACCTGAGAATGTTCCTCACACTCTCAGGCCCTGGCCTGACCAACACAAAGGCAATGAAATAAGACCTTCTCCCCTCATTTCCCCAGTTGCAGAAAGCCCTACAGGATCCCAGTCTGGGATTCATTCCTCTTCCCAGTTTCTTGTTCTAGTCATAAAACAACTCTCATAAATGGGACATGCTCTTTAAAAAGAAAAACACACACACACACATCCGCCTTAAAGTTATTCAAAGACAGTTCACTGTGAGTTTGCCCTCAATGGCCTTTGACCAGAGAATATGTGGCAACTGAATTCCAAGCCAGATGGCTAAGGTTTCTGAACATCCGGGCAGTTTATCGTGTCACCCAAGTGTATCGTTTTTTTCTAAATACTTTTTTTCACTTTCTCTGTTTTTCTCTGCATTGGAGCCTCCACCCATGAAATTGAAAGATTTCTAGTAGAAATTCCTTTGTTGCATCAGCTTTGGAAATATGGATTACAGTATTCTGTGAAAAACATTTATTACCCTGAACTGTGACTCAGGCGTTGTTGCATTTCTGGGGTTATAGATTTTCTTTCAGCTAAACTAAGGCTCTAAGTCACAGTGACAGTTGTAATGTGTGTAATACCACAGTACCAGATTCTATTACACACATATTTTTGCTAGAGGTTTACGATGTTAAAAATATTTCTTCTTTTTTCCAATACCTTTCTGTACCTGTTGTGTAAATATATTAGAACCTATACCAAAGTCAATTTCCAGATGAAATGTACACAACAACAGTAGTTTGTCCTTTAAAAAAAAAAAGAGAGAGAATGCTGTGTACAAGCTAATGATATTCAAGCACAATATTGAATTGTAATAAAAGATGAATGAGAGAAAGTGTGTGTCATTGTGAGGGATGGAGAAGGTTACAGAAATCTGAGGCCAAGAAAGGATTTATCATGGATGTTGCTGCAGGCACTGTGTTGAAAAATCTGCAGACTTATTTGCAAGTGTATTTTATGGAAAAACAGAGCAATCTACAGAGGAAAGAATTTCTAAAGATTATCTTTTATACAAGATTAAGATAAAACTTAAGAAATATATAAGAGAAATTTCAACAGATTCTCAAAGAAGTGGAAATTTAGATTCATCAGTGGGTCCCATCAATTCCATAAATGCAGGCAGAGGTCTTTGTTCCAACGCCAGCAATGCTGTAATTTTTCACAAGGCACACAGAGGAGAATGAAGTGGACTTAATTAGCACACCCCCTCGCAAAGCCTTAACCCATGAAAGAGTCCAGCCAATAAATCCTTCCACTTTTCTTTAAAATCCAAATTTTATCTAACATTCAAAACAGTTCTCCTGGGCCTTTAACCATATTGTTGCCTTTCTCCTAAAAGAATCCATTGTGACTAATGCTTTTAGGGGGGAAAAATCTGATTGTAGTTGACTAAATCATCTGAGGCAAGAACAAAAAGATAATGAGGCTAGAGATGTTTTTTAATTCCTCCTTTGGACAATTTTAACTATTTACACTTTTCAGTCTTTTTCTTATTCAGTAACAAAAAGCAAAATTAACCAAGGTTTCTCCTTATCTTTGCTTCCATATCTTCCACATTTGTGTGGAAGTAGTACAGAATAAAACAATCTAAAGGAGACAGAATGAGAAGAACCAGCACACAGATTAATCCCAACAATCAGTGCCAAATTCCTTACTGGGAATCAAGGTTCACCCCAGAGCTCGTACTCAGTGATAGATAGACTAATTATGAATTTTGTTCAATTTCAATTCATTCAGTAATTACTGAAAGAAAACCTTGAAAACATATGGATTTGGGATTTTTTAGTAGTGTTTGCTTTTTGTTTTGTTTGTATGGGGAATCTATTATTTCACTTTGTCTTGTATCAAATACAAATCCAGACTACAGTAAAAAGAAAAACATTAAAATTCCAGTCAATAATGAGTACTTGGTACTTATTATTAGAGTATCATTTACCATAATTAATAATTTTAGTAATTATTTTCCATTACTAGAGTATAAATGTCACCATAAAAAGTTATATACCCTTTAGTAATTCTACTTGTGTGAGTCTCTTCAAAGAAAACAATCTGAAGTGCAAAAAGACTTGAACTCAAGTATGTTATGGGATTCTTTCCAATACAAAAGGAGGAAATGCTCTTTCAGGGTAGCCATATTACCCCTCTGCATACCTTAATAATATCTTCTTTTTTTTTTGGTACCGGGGATCGAACTTGGGACCTTGCGCTTGCGAGGCAGGTGGCTGAACCACTGAGCTAAATCCTCAGCCCCCTTAATAATATCTTTAGGTAAAGTGGCCCAATCTCAGAAGTAATCATGACAACAATCAGTGCATTAGGCCAAGTTCTGGTCAAGGTGGTGTAGGGAAAGCCTGCTCAGAAGGATCCCAAAAGCAGAAGCACTAACATGAAGGGTCTAAATATCTTTAAGGCTCTTAATACTTGGCAAAGTTTTCCTCCTCTCTCCTACAAGAAAAGAAGAAAGAAAGAAATATATCAAGCTGGCTCCATGTTAGGTGTCTGTCTGTAGTCCTACCTACTTGGAAGGCTGAGACAGGAAGATCGATTGAGCCCAGGAGTTCTCTAGGCCAGCCTGGGCAACATAGAAAGATCCCGTCTCTTTAAAAAAAAAATATATATATATATATATATATATAAAATCCCTTTTCTACTGGCTCTTTCTACTGCTTCCTGTTTAGGATTCAGCTGTATAGAAATATAAAGTTTGGTGCTTCGCCAACCACCTTGAAACTAATATTAAAAAGTCCTAATGAGTCACCGAGATAGTGCCCTGTTCAACCCTGGAACCACTTACTTTCAGACTGCAAGGAAAGACATTCTAACTGAAGTGCATCTGTGCACTAAAATATTAGCATCTTCCAAAATGAAGTTCGTGAAGTTTTTTACATGATGGAAAAGCTTATGATATACTAAGTAAAAGAATTGCAGTTTACAAATCCAAACTTAGAACACAATACTTTTCATTTTGAGACAAGGTCTCACTAGGTCACTAAAATGCCCAGGCTAGACTTGAACTTGCAATCCTCCTGCCTCACCATCCCACAGCGCTGGGATTACAGGTGGGTGCTACCGCACCCAGGGTGTTTTCCAAGTTTCAGACAGTCGATATACATTGGTTTTATTATCAGAAGAAAAAAACAAACAGAATAGACTCCTGTAAGCTCCAAGAATTAAACTGAAAACTTATATAATAACTCAAAAGCAGCATCAGAGTAAATATGGCTAAGTACCACCTTTAGCCTAAGGGCCAGGGATTCCCATCATCTCCAATGCTCTCACTTATTGGGGGCGGGGAGCAGAATTGTTGAAGTAAGTACAATCTCGTAACTGAATTATCCATTCTTACCAATAACACAACAACCACTTTTCTTTTAGGAAAAAAAATAGATTTTATTATTTCTACAAAAGTGTCTCCTGCTCATTTTTTTAAAAAATATTTTTTCAATCAAAACAGAATATGTTATAGAAGTAAAAGCTGCCTACCACACCAGTCCTTGAAAGTAACCACTGTGAACAGATCAGTGTATAATTTCCCAAACATTCTGCTAGAGCATATACAAACTTTTAAGACAAAAATGAGCCCTTACTATTATAAACTCATACAGAAGTTAACCTTTTTCCCTCCCTTGACATTCTATTGTAGACATTTTTTCTATGTCTACATATAAGATTACCTCATTCTTTGTAATGGCAGCATGGTGTTCTATTATATGAGTGAATTACAATTTATTTAATGGACATTATAGTTGTTCAGAATTTTTCTCTGTTACTGAGGTTGAAGAGGTTATCAATAACACCCTCCATTTCTCTATTAGATTTCAGATTTTAAAAGATAATGACACAGGGCCAAGGATTTAGCTCAGTGTTTCCACCGCCTGCCTCACAAGTGCAAGGTCCTGAGTTCAATCCCTGGTACCAAAAAAAAGAGATAACAACACAGGATCCAGACATAGAGAAATCAAATATCACTTTCCTTGTGTACTAAGCCAATTTTAAAGAAGATCGCTTGGGAGTGGAGCCAAACCAGCTGCTGATCAGATCTTCACCACCACCAGAACTGAACTTAAACCCACAAAACTGAAGGTTGCTCCCCAGAGCAGACCTCACCTGTGACCACAAACAGATGAAAGACAACTTCACAGAAGGTAGGAAGATCCAAGCAGAGGGAGAAGGACCAAGGGTCCAAAGAAAATGCTCAGCTCTTGGTCCTCAGCACACAAACAAGAAAAGTCACCCTTCCTCAGTGGGGTCAGGGTAAGGAAGGAGATATGGGAAATCCTGGGAATACTGGCCTGATAAAGTTCTCTCCACATGGAGTCAGGAGACACACTGCCTCTGCTCCCGCTATCCCATACTATTACAAGTACAATGAATATCAGTGCATGAGGAAGTGCTGTAGGAGTGTTGTTTTCAGATAAATTACTAGATTTCTAAGTCAAAAGATAGTTTATTTAAAATTTAGAAACATGTTTCATGACACCCTCCTGTTGGTGCCAGTTTACACTTTCCCCAAAAGAATATTAGTGTTTTATTTTGTCCCTTCTAGTCAACTAATCCCAATTTTTAACTACATTAATCTGTTATCCAATAGATTATTATAATTTACATATCTTTGACTCACAGTGATTTTTTTATAAATTAATTGGGCAGTTTTATGTCTTCTACTATGGGTAGAAGAAACAAGGTTTTCCATCAGTATTATTCCACTGATCTCACTGTTACCATATAAATCCAAAATATCCCCTAAAAGGCTCGTGTGGTCAGGGGAGACCAGTCAGAGGGTGCATGACCCAGAAGAATATATTTTGTTCCCAGCTTCTCCCTTCTCCTTCTCTGCTTCCTTGGCAACCATGGGTTAAATAGCTTTTCCCCACCATGCCATTTGTCACATGGAACCATGGACTGACCCCACTGGAAACTGTGACCCAAATTAAGTCTCTCATCCTTCAGACTATAGCTGTTAGGCATTTTATCCTAGCAATGGAAAGGTGTCTAATACATCCAACTTCCACTCTGTCTTACTCAGTCCTCTTGCAAACACCTGTACAGATTTGTGAGATGTTCAGATACAGTTAAAGGTTTCATGTCTAGGAATGAATTCAGGTTTTCCTCTGGAAATATAAATCAAACGAACCTTTGGCTTCTTTCACACTATATTCTAGTGAAATTATTTACTTAGTCTGGGCACAATTATAAAAGTGAAACCCTAACATAGCACTAGGAGATAAGGTCAATTTGAGACCTAACTCTACATATAGTAATTTGGGTTATCTGACACAGCCCACTAATCTCTCTGAGCTCCAATGGTGGTACCTATCAAAGAGCAGTAGGAGATGAACCAGGACAGTAATTTTCAGATTTCCTTTTAGCAGCAGAATGCTTACATGAGCACAAAAGGTAGAGGGGAAAAAAATGACTCTGAAGTCAAAATGGAAGACCCCACATTACACGACCTCCAGCTGGTCCTCTACAGCCCCCCACCCTTCCCCCAAATTCTCCCAGTGGAATTCTGAGGCTCTTACTGGACCCAGTTTTAAAAGCATTGGCTTCCAACTACAACTCTAGATAGCCAGGGTTTACATGAATGGAAATTCCAAGTCATTCTAGTATACAAGCATATACTTCTATGTTTCCCAAGGGTCTGTTAATTGAGTATGCTTCTAAACCTGAAGATAAATTAGTCAAAATTGACACAAAGTTGAGTGTAGTGACTCATGCCTATAATCCCAGCACTAAAGGAGACTGAGGTAAAAGGATCAGGCCAGCCTGGGCTACATAGTAAGACTCTATTTCAAAGAAAAGAACAGAACAGAAAATAGGAGAGGAGAAGAAAGGAGAGGAAGGGGGGGGCAGGGCAGAACATTTTTAATATATGAAAGTGAATGCTCCTAGGTTAGAATCACCTCTAGGGCTTCTAGAACCTTAAAATACTCAGGTTTGGGAAATTTCTAGTATCAAGTTTTTATACTGTAACCTTGTTGGAACCATAAGATCAAGCCTTTCCCTGGAGGTTAGTGCAGGCTTTTACTATGATGGGATTGGTCACTTACATTGTTGACTGGCTTGAGAAGACATCAACCCAAGAATAAAAAATAAGCCTTACATGAGGTAAGGAAAAAGTATTTCTAGGATTGACTACATAATTTGTGCACCCAAGGGAAAAATAAAAATGTGGGGCCTTTGTCCAACAATTAAGAAAGTGTGCATCTATAATCCCAATGTTCTGGGAGGCTGAGGTGGAGGATCTCAAGTTTGAGCCCAGCCTGGACAACTTAGTGACTTAGCAAGAGCCTGTCTTTAAAAACTAAAATTTAAAGGCCTGGGGACATAACTTAGTACAAAAGCTCTGGATTTAATCCCCAATATAGTACTGGAGGAGATTTCAAGAGAGCAAAAACAGACCATCAACTAAGACAGGATGATTCTAAGGTGCAGTTGCACAGGTAGTTTGCCTGCCTGTGAAGCTGGGCTGAGTATCTAACATTTAACATTGTGCCTCAGGGTCTGAAGCTGAGCTTATCTGAAAAATGGTGATGCTTGGGGCATATCTGATGTGGGCAGGAATGAAAGGAAGTTACATTGACCCTGGCCTCAGAAGAGTCTAGGACCAAGGCAGTGAACTGTAGGAGTTCGGGTCAATGACATAGATAAATAAATTACCCTGTGCACAGCTCTGCACTTTCAGTATCCAGGAGCCTTCAGTGTCTTCTTAAAAGGGACTCCGCTTATACTTTGGCCTTTGGGGAAAGATCTTCACAGAATAGGAAAAGGAAGAGCCCAGTCTCCTCTCCAGGGGCCACAGGTAGTCACCAGCAAGGGACAACTGTAATTAGCAGGAGAGGAGGACCACGAAACCATGTGATAAGGGCTAGGGGAGACTGGGATCAAGTACCATGTGAACACTGATGAGAGACTGACCCTGCCCACCCAGGGACAGGTCGGGGAAACCCAGTGAGGAGAAACACGAGCAATTCCGGAAGAGAGCTGGAGTGCATCACCGGAAGAGGGACAAGTAAGCTATCATTGCTAAACATGCTCTGCCGTGGCCTCTGGTGGTAGGTACTTAGAAGCTGGTCCAAAAAGGTTGCTCTGTACCTACTTTGATGTGGGGTTTCTTCATTATGATTGTGGGGAAAATACTCATTGGCTACCTGATGGTGAATTAGTGGAGCAATGATTTGGGGATTCTTTGTGAAGGATTTTTAAGCGTTTGTGTTTGGGAACCACTAGAACCAAGGAATGACCCACACAGAGCAGTTATGGCAAATGACTTCACCTTCAGCAGCCCCAGAACAATTCAACTGACACTATTTTAGCTGAATTTCCAAAATTCCTCCAAAGACTATAGGCAACTGAAATGTATCAAGCATTCCCAGCAAGCAACATCTGTATTATTAATGTCAGCAATAACCTTGACTTTTGTTCCTGAATGTCTCCATAGGTTCTGTTTTCATTCACACAAACCTGGACAAGAAAAGTATCTATTTGAGTCACCCGTAAAGAATATGCACAGGCTCAAAACAAAGGTGAGCCACACAGGTTTGGCAAACACCTCATGGGGAAAGATGGAAAGGAGAGTTACACTACTTAGCTTACAATCGACAAAACTTTCTTTTCTCAAGGTCTTTTTTCTGCTCTTCCAGCTCTGGAAATATCCCTCTCTCCCTTTCCACAATGGGCCCCCTGTCCAGGCTCCTCTTGTCACCTGTTCCACCTCCAATTCTCCATACTTTCCCCTTTTATTATGCTGGCTAATCTGTTCCATTCCATCTTTTATTCCAAATTCATATGTCCCTACTCTTAATAGGATCCATGTTTCTTTAACCTTAGATTAGTGACTTTTTCCTCTCTTCTTAGGGTCTCCTTCTTTATCCCAAATGGTTTATCAGTGTATTCACAGCAATCATGGCACATTCCCCAAGAGAAATTCTGATGAATCCAAGTATCTCCTTTCAGGCAGAACAGAGGTTGTTCTTTACACGGCTAGGATTCCCCATATCCCCTTGGGTTTATACAAAGTGACGCTCCTGTTTTTACAGAGATTCATCAAGCCTGTTGTCGGGCAAAGTTCTGCCTGTAATTGTGGCTTTAAAAAAATTCAGCCACAGCCAACCATAGTAGCACCTTCCTGTAATCCCAGCATTCTAGGAGCCTGAGACAGGAGCATCACATACTTGGGCTCAGCCTGGACAACTTAAGCAGGCCCTATCTCAAAAATGTTTTTAAAAGGGATGAGGATGTAGATCAGTGTGGAGGCCCTGGGTTCAATCCCTAGTACTACCAAAAAAAAAAAAAATTCAGCCAGGTGTATGTAGGAAATTACAGTTCCTGAATCTGCAAAATTAGGTTTATCTTTCCCTTTAAGTCTCAGTAATTGATATACAGAGGGAGGTATGAGCAAAGGGAGCTTTCCACAGGTTTGGCCCATTTTATAACATAGAGGGCCTTCTCTGCATACAAAATGTTCTTTAAAAGCACTTGCTGAGAGCCAGGGATTTAGTTCAGTGGCACTGCACCTGCCTCACAAGTGCAAGGTCCTGAGTTCAATCCCTGGTACAAAAAAAAAAAAAAAAAAACCTTACTGAAAACAACAACCAAAAAAAAAACTAAATAAAACCACATACTGAGTTGGGTATGGTAATGTACACATATAAACCTAGCACTCTGGGAGCTTGAGCCTGGTGGATTGCAAGTTCAAGCTCAAGCTGAACTTTGAAAAAGGGCTGCAATGTAGCTCAGTGTGAAGGCCCTGGGTTCAATCACCAATAGGACAAAAAGTGAAATGAAAACACATTCTGTCCCTAAAACAGTTCATCTAGTTCCTCTTCCCTCACATTGCCAGTGGTTTCCCAAAGCCTACTGATACAGGCCAGGATTCAGACCCTGCGCCATTTGACCCATCCTGGTCTCCAACCACACCCCAGGAGGACCCTTGGCCTTTGCCTATCCATGGAACACTGTTTCCCCACCTTCCTGTCCTGGTTTTCAGCCTAAAATGCCTCCTTGTCACCCTGCCTGACACTGTCTCCCCCCTTTGCTAGAGCTACATGTGTGCTTTCTTATTTGGCTTCTTCTCTTCTTTATCTGCCTTGTCAGCAATGAATATGTATTGCTTACATTACTTTTAAAGTTATTTTTAATTTTTAAAAAATATTTGGTCTGTCTTTCAAAACACAGTTTAGATTTTCCTTCCACCAGAATTACCCCAGATGGAAGAAATGCTGACAGTAAGAGCTACCATTTATTACACACTGACTGGAAGCCCACCTAAACATGCTAAATGTTTATAAATATATTATCTCATTTGCTCTTCACACCACCCTGTGAGATATTCCCTACCTACAGGTTAGAAAACGGAGGGTCTGAGAGACTGACACTTACCTGACAAGGCTGCACTGCTGACAAGTGTCAGGGCTAAGGTGTGACCCCTATGCACTGAGCCCTCAGTGGCTGCCCCAACAACTGCTCTGCAAGCTGGTCCATAAGACAAGAGCATAGGCTGCCTTACAAGGAAAATTGCAGAAAATTGTGTGCAGTATTTGTCTATTTCTCCTTCTGTACTGTAACCTCCTTGAATGTATTCAGTGGTCTTTCAGAGCATCTAGCATAGATGTCTATACATAATAATAAGTTTCTGGAATTGTCCAAATAAGAAAACTAAGCCAGCAGTGGTGGAGCACGCCTGTAATCCTAGCACTCAAGGCTGAGGCAGGAGGATCATCACAAGGTTGAGACCAGCTGGGCTGCACAGTGAGTTCAGGGTCAGCCTGAAGTACGAAGCAAGACCTTGTCAAAAAAACAAGAAGAAGAAGAAGGAGAAGGAGAAGGAGAAGGAGAAGAAGAAGAAAAGAAAAAGAAAACTAAGGCCCAGAGAACTCAGACAACTTGCCCAAGGTCTCATAGCCATTCTGTGACAGAGAAACCAACAAGTCCTTAATCAGCCCTGGAATCTTTCCACAAAAGTCGGCATTTGATATATATTTATTGAATGAATTTATTCTGACTTCTTCATCTCAGGCCACACAGTTTGGTAATAAACCAAAATGAATGTCAATAATAATGGAAATCCATTTTTATGGATACAATTTTATGTAATTTTAAACCTTATTTCCCCAAGTAGGTTGAGTTGGCTAGATAAGAGCTCAGGCCTAATATGTTAGACTGCTCTGCCAATGTTTATTTGATTAATGTAAAATAATTTTAAAGCACTGCACAAATAGTGGCTATATTAGTAGTGATAGGGAATATTGCATGGAAGTTTTGCTGAATTAAATTAATATCATATTTTTATTAGAACATACATGTGTGAAGTTAATCATCAAAAAGTACCAAACTTCCAAGTACTTTTATATATGTATATATTTAATGACTACTATTGAAAAGTTATATTTTTAAGTTATTCACACCAAAAAAAAAAATGCAATAATTCCATTTGCAACAGAAACTATGGCTTAATCTCCTCTATGAGAAGTAGCCGGAATCCCTGCACCTGGCCTGTGAGCCCCTTCCCACCTCAGACCAACAAAACAATCATGTCAAATGTCTTCTTTGGGGCAATTTTGTGTGCGAATAAAAAGAGATTTTTTTAACTAACCTTTGAAAAAATCGTCCAAGTATTATTTATTAGTTACTTTGAAAATTTAGTGAAAAAGAAAATAGAACCATCAAATTCCACTCCCAAGTGATAATCAATATGAACATAAAATGTTACTATATTGTAAATAGAATATACATTTTTTCAGCAAAGAAAAAATGGAATTATACTTTACATTTTTATAAGCTGCATTTTCACTTCATATATTGTTCACATCTTTTTATAACACATACATTGCTGTTCAATGTCTACAAAGCATTCCACCGTCTACACACACAATAATCTGAAATAGGTGTGGGTATAGCCTAGAAGACATGGGAGCAGGATGGCAGATGTGGGAGCTGAGGGCTCAGGTCTGGCGGTGAAGCATCGCACCAGAGGCTATTGTTGCCCACTTTCTTTGGGCCCACTTCTCTGCCCTCCTACAGCTGTTGTATACAGCTCTTCTAATACCTCAGTGGGGCCCGTTGGCACTGAGTTCCAGTTTCCCAAGGCTGACTGTACGCCTGACACTGGAGAATTCATCAGTGCAGTCAGTCTCTTAGCAGAATGTGATCCCTGTTACTAACCTCAGCCCCACATGGAAAACAAACATCACCCTCCTCACCCTGTCCCCATACATTCATCCCACACCTATCTTAAATAGTTCAAGGATTCTGTCTCTTTCTGGCCTCCTCCCACACAGGTCCTCTTAGGCTGCCCCCAACTTGGTAAAGACTGTGGCTGTGAGCAGAGCTCCAGAACCTATCCAAGCAAGGGGCATCAGGTCCCAAGGAAACCTGAGATCTTTAGAGATCTTCAGATTGGAATATCTACAAGCCAAACAAGCCTTTCTCTTGCTAACATTAGCCACATCTAATGGCATCACATTTCCATACTTCAGTTCCAATCCTTGCCTTATTTACTAAGTTCCTTTTTAGTAACATTTCCCTTCTCACTTGGAGTTGGGGTTTAGCACAGTGGTAGAGCACCTGACTAGCATGTGTGAAGCTCTGGGTTCCCCAGCACCACAGAGGTAAATGACTCACTTCTTAAAGCTTGAAGAAATGAGACTTCACCAACAGTAATACCCGTATAATCATGGATTTGTTATGTTCGTTATATTTTTCTAATGACAAACCAAACACATCACTATTAAGATAAGAAGTAGTCATCCATATACCACCTGAAATCCTCCCACCTTAAATCATCCCAGAAGCACATATGCCACAATTTGGAAAACACTATATTGCATAAAGAAAGGCCAAAGACTTAAATTCCCTATGATGAATATTATCATTATGTATATCTAAAATGTACTAACAAATGTTTTGCTTTAAAAAAAAGAAAAACTCTGTTCTTTACAAAATCTATGGGGAAAAGAAAGAAAGCACATAAACACAGTAGTATCCCAGCTCCCCAACCTTCTTAGAAGCTGAAAATAACAAATATTCTTTCATACATCTTTATGTGGAACAAATATGCAGAACTAGCTTAGTGACCCGAACAAGGTATAGACAGTTCTTTTTCAAGAACTGCTTTTCTTTCAGTCAGGGTCTCCTGGATTCAAGGGGCTGGAGAAAGAGGTCCCTCATTACCAAGGGGATCTGGGTACTTCTAGCAGGGGTGAGGAGTGGAATCTTCCTCGACTCATAGCTTTACTTTGTGTCACCATTATCATTCAAGAAAATATCTATATTCTCCCTTCCTCTGTCTCACTAAAACCCTTCTCCCTACCAGAAGAAGTAGAGAAACAAGAAAGAAAAGAGAAGGGATAAGGAAATCCCATCTTGCTATATAGGTATTACGAGGCCTCAGTTAGGCCCCATGACTTGGGCTTCTGGTTTACGGAATAGAAATGCTGCCAGCACACAGTATGTGGCTGTGCTGTGGGAAAAAAACAGAGTTCGGACAGCCTAGTGGAAGCCTCTGGAGGAGGACATCCACTCCTCTCTGATGACTGACATGACACAGAAAGCCAGTGACTGGTGGCCTTGGAAGGAATGACCCCGTGGAATGCCCCGCACACTGCAATACAGTGCCTCCGCCCACAATGTCCACATCTGCTGTCTCCCTCTCACATCCCACAGTCCTGTCTTTTGTGTTTCAAAGGAACTGGCCTCACAGAAAAGTGAACTTTTTACATACTAAGTATATAAAATTTTTTGGTTTTAAGTGATTATAAATGTAGTTAATGCTTAATGTCGAAAAAATTTTTGTTTAGATGTTCTGAATATGGAAAGCAGAAAGGAATAAGAAAAACTAATCGAATTAAATATCATTCTTAATACTTTAATACTCTTATTTCCAGTTTTTTCTGTACATTTTCACATCCCTTAAAATGATACAATATTTTTAATTTTTATAACATTTTTATATAAATATTTAATGTTTCTTATTATAAAAGTATGATGTAGTCATTAGTGAGAAATAGAAAAGACAGATAAAAATAACCATTTATGATCCTACCACCCTGAGGCAACAATCATTAATATTTAGTAGTATTTCTATCCTGACTCATTTTTTTTTCAGTACTGGGGATTCAACTCAGGACCTTGCACCTATCAGGCAGGCACAGTACCACTAAACTACATCCCTGGCCCCTGACTAATTTTCTTAACTTTCCATCCAAGTGTAAAAGATTCTGCCCAATATCATTGTCTTAGGTGATGAGGGCTATAACTGACCTTTTTTTTGGAATATATTTTATATATAGTAAAACTCACCATGTTGAGGTGCATGGTGTGATGAGCTTTGACAAGTGTAGAGAACTGAGTAGCTGCCACCAAAATCAAGATGTGTTATATCAACATCTTCATCACCCAAAAAGTCCCCTGTGCTTCTTTGGTGGTAAACATTATTTTTAAGAACTGCAGGGGCCAGGGATTTAGCTCAGTGGTTCCACCACCTGCTTTGCAAGTGCAAGGTCCTGAGTTCGATCCCCGGTACCAAAAAAAAAAAAAAAGAACTGCAAAATATTCTGTTTTGTGTTATATCATAATTTACTGTTGTTCCTGGTATTTTGTTATAAGGAAGGATACAATTAGCATTATTGTAAATAAATTATTATTTACTTTTTTAATTATTTCTCTAAGACTGGGTCAAAGGAGTTTTGTTTGTTGTTTGTCTCATTTGTTTTTTAATGCAAGTTTCTTTATATATATATATATATATATTTCCTATTTACTTTCCAAAAGGTTTACCACTTGATAGCTCCACCACCATATAGGAAAGGACTGCTTCATGACATACCTCAACAGTATAAAATATTCTCATTCTGTGATTTGCCCAAATGTGATGAGTGAAATGGCATTGTATGCATTAAATTTGGTTCCTTTTATCAGTGAAGCTGAACATGTTTAAAGGTTTGCTAGCCATTCATAGATCTTTTGTGAATGCCTTTGTCCTTGATTATGCTAATATTTTAATTACTGACTCAAGAAATTTATGTACAATGAGGTTATAAACCCTACATTTCTCATACTTATTGTAAACATTTTCTTCAGGAAGTTGTATGTATTCAAATTTTAATTATATTTTAAGCACAAAAAATCAAGTCCAATTCTTGTATTCACTATATAATGTTGCAATGACCAAGATGTTACAGCACAGACTTATCAATTGTATCTAGTTTTATTATTTTCAAAACTTGTCAAATATTTATTTACATGTGGCTTAATTTTACATCTCCATAAGTCTTTTAAAGTAAATTAACAGGGCCAGGGCTTTAGCTCAGTGGTTCTGCCGCTTGCCTCCCAAGTGCAAGGACCCGAGTTCGATCCCTGGTACCAAAAAATAAATAAATAAATGAAGTAAATTAACAACTCAGAACACAATTTTTAGGCAAAAATTGTATCTCGGTTGACTTTTTACAATAGAATTTCCCTTAAGCCAGCTGTGGTGGTACACACCTGTAAGCCTAGCACTCCGGGAGGTTGAGGCAGAAGGGTTACAAATTTGAGCCTGTCCTGGGCAAATCAGTGACTTAGTAAGACCTTTTCTCAAAAACAGGGATGGGATGTAGCCCAGGGCAGAGGCCCTAGGTATAACCCTTAGTATCACCAAAAAGAAAAAAAGAAAAAAAGAAAGAAAATTTCCTTTAAAAAAATAAAGACAAGTCATAGACTAAAAGAAACTATTTGCATAACACATACTGACAAAGGACTTGTATCCAAAATATACAAAGGACTCCTAAAACTCAACAAGAAATTCAACAACCCAATTAACCCAATCAAAAAGTATACAAAAGATCTGGGGCCAGGGATTTAGCTCAGTGGTGCCGCGGCCTGCCTTGCAAGCACAAGGTCCTGAGTTAGATCCCCAGTACCAAAAAACGAAGCAAAACAAAACAAAAAAGTATACAAAAGATCTGAAGAGACAGCTCACCAAAAAAGATACATGAATGGTAAATAAACATATGAAAAGACAATCAATATTATACATGAGTAGAGTATTACAAATTAAAACAAGGAGATTCTTTTAAACCTATTAGAATGGCTAAAATCCAGAACACTGACAACAGCAAATGTCAGCAAGGAAATGGAGAACAGGAACTCTCACTGACCATTTTTGTTGTTTTGTTGATTTTTTTTCTTTTCTTTTTTGGTACTGGGGGTTGAACTGAAAACTCTGTGCTTGCCAAGCAGGTGTAGTGCCACTGAGCTACATCCCTGGCCCTGTCACTCATTGTTGATGGAAAAACAACTGGCATAGCCATCTTGAAAGCCATTTGGCAGTTTCTTACACACCAGTAATAGTCTTACCAAAATGAGTTGAAAACTTATAACTACAAAATCCTGTACACAAATAGTTATACTAGCTTTATTCGTAATTTTCAAAAATTGAAAGCAACGAAGATGTTCTTCAGAAGATGAATGCATAAACAAATTGTGGTACATCCATTCAGTGTAACATTATTCAGCACTAAAAATAGATGACCATTTAACGATAAAAAGATAAAGAGGAAATCTAAATGCATATTTTTAAGTGAAAAAAGCCAGCTTGAAAATCGGGCTTATAGTTTCAACCATATAACATTCTAGAAATGACAAAACCATAGAAACATTCAAAAACAGTGGTTACCAGAGGCTGGGTGGGGACAGAAGAAAAGGGATCAATGGGTGAAGCCCAGGAAATATTTAGGAAGTGAAACCATTCTATAGAATTTTTTTTTTTGCTCAAATTCTTTTATTGGTACATTTTAGGTATACAATATGTTTACATTTATCATTGGGTGCTTGTACCTGTACATGATGTATCTTAGTTCTTATTTTTCCCCATCCCCTGTGTGCCCTTCACCCCTCCACCCTTCCCTATTTACATAGATTTCATTTCCATTTTTTCCCTTTCTCATAATTTTTCCTTTCCCTTCTTTCCTTTCCCCTTCCCCTCACTTCCCCTACCCCTTTGGACCTTTTCTTCCTGTTTCAAATTATCAAGTATTCATTTTAATCATTTTCATCCTTATTTACACTTTCAGTTTCTCACACCAGAGAAGCCATTCAGTATTTACATATGTGTCCTATTTATTTCACTCAAGAGTATGGTCTCAATATGCATCCATTTAGCTATAAATGACTCTAGTTTCTCATTCTTTATGGCTGAGTAGCACTTTATTTTATTAAAAAAAAAAAATCTTCTTTATCCAGTTTCCAGTTCATGGGCAATTGGGCTGTTTCCAAGCTTTAACTATTACAAACTGTGCTGCTATAAACATGGGTGCACATAGATCACTGTGGTATGATTCTTTTAATTCTTTTGGGAAGATACCCAGCAGGGGAATAACTGAGTCAAATGAGACCTCTAGTCCTAGTTCTTTTTTTTTTTTTTGGTATCAGGGATAGAACTCAGGACCTTGTGCTTGTGAGGCAGGTAGCGGAACCACTGAGCTAAATCCCCAGCCCTCTAGTCCTAGTACTTTGAGGTATCTCCATATTGATTTCCACAGTGGTTGCACCAGTCTGCACTCCAACCAACAATGGAGAAGGGTTCCTTTCTCCCCACAACCCCGCCAGCATTTGTTATTGGTTGATTTCTTGATAGGAGCCATTCTTTCTGGGGTGAGGTGGAATCTCAGGGTTGTATTCATTTTCATCTCTCGAATGACCAGTGATACTGAACATCTTTTCATGTATTTATTTGCTGCTTTTAATTCTTTGTCTGAGAAATGTCTGTTCATTTCAGATGCCCGTTTTTGAATTGGGTCTTTGAGTTTGAGGGGCCTGATTTTTTTTGAGTTCTTTATATATTCTAGATAGTAGTCCTTTGTCTGAGGTACAGCTGCTAAAATTTTTTTCCCACATAGTAGATTGTCTCTTAGCTCTGTTGGTGGTTTCTCTTGCAGTGCAGAAGCTTTTTAATAAGATGAGATCCCAGTTGTTGATTCTTTGTGCTAGTTCCCATGCTGCTGAGGTTTTGTTCATAAAGTCTTTTCCTATGCCAATGTCTTCCAGAATTCTACCTATCTTCCAGCAAGTTTAGTGTTTCTGTTTTAATATTTGCATTTTTAATCCACTTCAATCTTAGTTTAGTGCATGGTGATAGATATGGTTTTAATCTTTGACAAGTTGAAATCTAGTTTTTCCAACACCATTTATTAAATAGTCTATCTTTCCTCCAGTGAGGGTGGTTGGCTCCTTTGTCAAGGATGAAGTGGTTGAGTATGTCTGGAGTTGTTTCTGCATCTTCTAATCTATTCCACTGATCCTCGGGTGTGTTTCTTTGTCAGTACTGTGCTGTTTTGATCACAGTAGGTTTGTAGTATAGTTTCAAGTTGGGGATTGTGATACCCCTGCCATGTCTCTGTTGCTTAGAATTGCTTTAGCTGTTCTAGGTCTCTTCTGGTTCCAAATGAATTTTTGGATTGTTTTCTCTAGTTCCATGAAATATATTGTTGGAATTTCAATTGGCATTGCACTAAATCTATATAGCAGTTTTGGAAGTATGGCCATTTTCACTATATTGGTTCTTCCTACCCAGGAACAAGGGATGTCTTTCCATTTTCTTATATCCTCTTCGATCTCTTTTTTCAGAGTACCATAGTTTTCAGTGTAGAGGTCTTTTGCTTCCTTTGTTAAATTGATTCCTAGATAATTCATTTTCTTGGATGCTATTGTAAAAGGAATTGTTTCCCTAATTTCTCTCTCAGTGAGTCTGTTATTTATGTACAGTGAGTCTGTTATTTGTGTACAAGAAGTCTGTTGTTTTTTGAGTGTGACCAGCTACTCTACTGAATCTGTCAATTAAGTCTAGAAATCTTTTGGCGGAGTTTTGTTTTTTTGTTTTTTGGGGTTTTTTTGGTACCAAGGATGAAACTTGGGTCCTTGCGCTTGCGAGGCAGGCAGCAGAACCACTGAGCTAAATCCAGCCCTTGGCAGAGTTTTTGGGGTCTTCTATGTAAAGTATCATATCATCAGCAAATAATGACAGTTCTGTAGAATATTCTAATGCTGGATATCTGACATTATACATATGACAAAACTCATAGAACGTACATCACAAAGGCGTGCATCCTGAAGGAAACTATGGGCTTTAGTTAAAAATGATAAATCAGCCGGGGATTTAGCTCAGTGGTTCTGGTGCCTGCCTCACAAGTGCAAGGTCCCGAGTTGAATCTTTGGTACCAAAAAAAAAAAAAAAGATAAATCAGTATTGGCTCATCAATTGTACAAACGCATGACACCAACACAAAACGTTAGTAAGAGGAGACACCACTGTGAGAGCAGAGAAAGTATATAAAAACTTTCAGCTTTTTTCTGTCCAAATCTTCTGTAAATGTAAAACTGCTCTAAGACATAAAATATATTGGTTTTAGAAAGAATTTTCATGTATGTAAATAATACACACATCTTTCCCACCAAAAGAATCACTCTCTGGAAGACCTTTACTCAGCCTGAAATAGTCCCTTATAAGGAGTAAGAACTCAGTAACAGCAGAACAAATACATGGGAGTCAGACAGACAGATATGGTTGGTATTGGTATGGGGATATTAAAAGGGCTATGAAGCCAACCTGATCCGGGCTTGAATACTGTTTCTTCTCTTGTATGATTTGGCAAATTCTTAAAACTTCTTTGGCTTCAATTTCCTCACGTATAAAATGAGGAAAATAAAAAACCTTAGAGAAATAACATGTATAAACGGCTTAGGCCATGCTCTTGCACAAAGTAAGTGAATGATCAATGGCAGCAGTTATTACCGTATTTACAGCAATAATAATAAATAAGTAAAATATTCAATATTCTTACATCTTGGAAAGAATCATACCCACTGGATTTGATTTCTGGCTCTCCTCTGAGTAGATGATAGATCTTTTGCTAGGTAATACAACTTGAGAAACTGATTCAAGTTTAGATGAGACACATTCACTCATTCAATAAGTACCTACTGTGTGCTGGGCTCTGTTCTATACACTGAAGGTGCTACAATGGACAAAACAAAGTTCTAGTCCTAATAGTGATCATAATACACTGGTTTCTCTTTGGAACCTATAAATCTTTCACTTTTTACTAATAGTGACTATATAAGAGTGGAAGAACCAAATAATGGACAAACAGATATATGATATGGATAAGTGAAAAGAAAAAAGCAAGGAAAAGAGAAGATGTGTTTTCATGTAAGCAGAATCCTAAAGGAAATGAGGGAGGAAGCCAGGCACACAAGTGGGGAAAGCATTCTGGACCAAGGGAACAGTGAGGGCAAGGCCCCAGATGGAATGAGCCTGCTGTGGAACTGCACAAAGGGGAACTGGCCAAAGGAAAGTGATGGAGGAAAGGAAGTCAAAGAAGAAGAAAGATGAGAAAAATCACAGCCAATCAGGTAGGCCTGGGTTGGAACTTCAGATTCCAAGAGCAATGAGAAGATTGGAGGTTTTTGAGCAGGAGCACATTGCAATCAGTTTGCATTTTATCAGGATCATCCAGCAGCTATTTAGCAAATAGTCTATATGAAGATAAGGCAGGCCACCTGCCTCCTCTCCTGCCCTTGTGAAATCCACTGCCTTCGAGTGTGGGCTTCTTCAGCCAAATAGAATAGTACCAAAGTAATGGTGTGTCACTTCCAAGATTAGGTCACAAAAGACCATGACTTTCATTTTCTCCCTTGCTATCTCTGTAAGCACCCAGGTCTGGGAAAAGCCATCTGCCATATTGGGAGTCTGATAGAGAGGCCCACATCACAAGGACTGGCCTGTCAGCCAATGGCCAGTGAGGACCTGCCAGAGCATGCTAGGAAGCAGAGCAGACCAGCTAATACCCTGATTGCAGGGTCAGGGGACCCTGCAAGCGGCACCTCAGAACCTGAAGAGGAAAAATGCTTATGTCAAAAGCCTCTACATTGTGGGATCATTTGTCATGTAGCAATAGATAATCAACACATGGGGCAAGTCTAAAAGCAGGAAAGTCAAGTTTTGGAGAACATTGAAATGGTCCACACAGCCCAGTGACGAGGGACCAAAGGAGGCCAGTGGTGAGAAGTGTTAAATCAAAGATTGCTTGTACAAAGTGTCTGGAACTCAGCAGAAATTCAGCAAAGGTTCACACCATTTCTGTTCCTTCTTAAGAATTAGTCTAACTAAGCCAGGGATGGTGGTATATCCCTGCAATCCCAGCTCTCAGATGGCTGAGACAAGAGGATTGCCACAAGTTCAAGGCCAGCCTGGGCTACATAGTGAGACCCTGTCTCAAAAAAAAAAAAATTAGTCTAAGCAAAGACTGGAATTTTTAGAGGAGTGTAAATTGATTAATAGGCCATATGGACAGAACAAATGACTCAAAAATATCTATGATTTGGTATGGGTTAAAGTGTCCCCCCAAAAAATATATATATATATTGAAATCCTAATTTCCATACCACACAATGTCACCTTATTTGGAAATGAAGTCCTTGCAAATGTAATTAGTTGAGATGAGGTCACACTGGAATAGGGTGGTCCCCTAACTGAATAGACAGAAGACACAGTGAGAATACCATGGGAAAGTGGAGGAAGAGATCAGAATTACACTGCCACAAGCCAAGGGACACCAACAATGTTTGGCCAACACCAGAATCTAGAAGAGCCAAAGACGTTTTTTGTCATACAAGCTTTAGAGGGTGCATGGCCCTGTCAGTGCTTGATATTGGACTCCTAGCCTCCTAAACTAAGAGAAGAAATTTCCATTGCTTATATCATTCAGTTTGTAGTCAGTTACAGCAGCTCTGTGAAACTAACCTGAACCCTAGAGACATTCTTCCTTCCCCACCTCTGCTTCCCACAGCTGGGATACACTGGAGTTAACTACCAAACCCTATACCCAAGCACAGCACAGTTCCATATTCATAAAGGTGGTTAGGGAACACCTGGTGGCAATGACAATGATGATTTACTTTTCTTTTGTTGTTTCCAGACACAAAAGGCAAATCTGGGCTGAATATACCGGAAATCTTTCCAATTAATGCTAATGGGGGACCAGCCTCTAGTTCACTCTATGGGAAATGAAGCCACTGAGAAAGTTATCAGCAAGGAATTTATGTTTTAGTAGCATGTTTAATTATGATACAACCACGACTGTCTCTTGCACAGGAATTTACCATGCAAGATTTACAGCTCTTAGCACAATTTTTGTCTTTGTTGTTTCAAAGAGCCTTGTTTCTGATGTTTTATTGCACTACAGACCTCTGTTCAATTGTGTCACACTGCCCCCTACTGCTTTGGTTGCATGATCTCAATCTGGCTGCTTTAGTTTGAGTTGGTTTTCAGAATGCTTTTTGCAAGTTCTGTAAACCTACTCATTTTCACACTCAGCAGAAACAGAACATTGGAACAGTGAGGGCAATGGGGGCCTCTTTTTTTCTTTTTTTTTTTGGTGCCGGGGCTCTAACTCGGGTCCTTCCACTTGCAAGGCAGGCAGCGGAACCACTGAGCCAAATCCCCAGCCAGACTCTTACTTTTTTTAATAAAACCGGAAAATAACCACACACACACAAAAAAAAAATATATATATATATATATATTGTGTGTGTGTGTGTGTATTTGTTTCAAAACTCACCATCTCACTGAAGTGAAACTAAGTTTTCAGAATAAAAGCGAATGGGATGAGATTATTTTCTCTCCTATCTCTTGAGGGCAGGAAGCAACTTCAAGAAGTACTGCGTTATGGAATTAATATGAGAAAATGAAAAACTGGAAACAAAGTCTTTGTAAATAGGGAGGGGTGGAGGGGTTGAAGGGAGGGCAGGGGAAGGGGGAAAAATATGAACCAAGAGAGACTATGTAAAGGTGCAAATTTCCAATGATGAATGTCATTATATTGTACACCTAAAATGTACCAATAAAACTCATTTTATTTTTAAAAAGTACTGTCTTCTCTTTTCATGATATTATAAGAGAGAATTTTTTAAAAGAAAATCTGATGCAATTTTAACTAATCCAACCAGCCAGAGGAAAGCAGTATTACAAAAAGGGCCTCGAAGGAAAGGAGGGGTTTCTTTCTGGCCTCACGGGCCCACAGCAGAGCTCAGTGTGCTCCCCCACACCCCACAAGGGCACTGGGAGGGAGCCCCGACTGTGGAGCGGATGTGGGTGGCCAGTGCCTGGGGGAGAGGAAACAGCAGTGGGTGAGGGAAATCCTGCAGGGAAATATTAGCAAGGAAAAAAGAGGGAACCGGGAAATGAGTCGTTTGGCCTTTAAAACACAAAGTGATTCTCAAGGTACTCTGGGAGGGCTCTGGGCAAAAAATGGTAACTCAGATCAAATTTCCCAACTCTGTGCTGGTGGTTTTAAAACATTTTTAAATAAAAACCCAAAACAAAACTCCCTTGGCCCTGATGCTGGGCAGCTTGCCATGCCTGGTCTTGCCTCTCTGCCACCCATCTGCGCTGCACCGCAGCCTGCAGCTGCCTGGATCCCCTGCCTTCCCAGGGTGTCTGCTTGGTCCGGCCATCTCAGCGGTGCCCTGTGTGCCCCCACGCTCATCACTGTGACCACAGGTCCTGCACCTGGGCATACATAGCCAATCTGTCACTAGCTCTGGGCAGGGTCTGGTTTCCTGTGACCCTCTTTGGACCCCAGTTTTGCACATACCT
Source organism: Heterocephalus glaber (assembly GCF_053883595.1). Classification (NCBI taxonomy): domain Eukaryota; kingdom Metazoa; phylum Chordata; class Mammalia; order Rodentia; family Bathyergidae; genus Heterocephalus; species Heterocephalus glaber. The sequence goes on from NW_028258403.1 coordinate 15,393,202, forward strand.
TTATTCCATGTGCAACCTCCGTGTCCTGCCCCAGCTACGCTGGCAGCTGTGGAGGGAAAGTGGGAGCATTTTTCTCCTGCCAGCACAGTGCTCCCTCCCAGGGGGACAAAGGCGGGCAGAAGTGGGTGGGGAATGTCATTGAGGAACATTTACCGTTATTGCACTGTGCCAGACAAATTCAAAACCTATTCCATAAAAGATTTTTTTATGTTGTGTGGTCCAAGAGAACAGGCCAGCTGTTACCTTTGGCTCACCTCCATTTCTCACTTTCATTCATAAAACCTTCCAAGAAGGCCGTGTGCTTTCTCACAGAGGGGATCCAGCTCTGCCAGAATGGCCTTGATCAGTCTTGTCTGTCTAACAACTGTCTCCCTAACCATTTCCCTTGGCGAGCCAATAAACTGTATACCAGCCTCTGTGAAGTTTTGACACCATGCAAGAAGCCAAGAGATCAAAAAGCTTACTAAACCTCTGGCATTCGTGGATTTAGCATATAGAGCAATACCAGAGACCCAGGACCTATAGCAATTTGCCTGTTGCTGAGGCCTACTTTTGATTAAACCTCATGACAGGAGTGTTCAGGAGACAGTCGCTTATTAAGGGAGCTAGTTAACTATTCTAATCACTTTCCCTACATTATCTCATTTAACCATGATTATAACAATTTTGTCCTTGTTTTATAGATGAGAAAACAGATTCAGAGATTAAGAAATTTGCTTAAGACATATAACTGTTCAACATGATCAAGCAAGGGCACAGAGCTAGTGATTGAGAAGATCCCACAGCCAGTTGATGTGAGTTGAGCAACTTGATAGAGCCAGTTACTGTGATCTGAGCAAGACTGCAGAGCTGGTATAATTGTGGGTAACTGAGCAGGAACTTGAGCCCAGGTCAGTCTGAAACTCAAGCAGCTAACCATCCCAGTTCTATGCCATTCTCTTCTTGTTCATACTCAGCAATGATCCAGAAGCCATGAGGACTGTGGTGCCTTGTAGAAAACAGCTCTTAGTATTCAAGACACTTTTCTTTTTTTAGCAGTACTGGGAATTGAATCCAGAGCTCTTATACTGAGCTACATCTCCAGCCCTTTTTTTATTTTTATTTTTTATTTCGAGACGGAGTCTCACTAATTCTCTACAGAAATAAATGAATAAATATAGATTACGGTACATGAAAAAATAAGACATCCTTTGAAAGTAAGCCCTAGTGTGTCTTTTGAAGCAAAAATTAATACAAAACTCAGTCTTGTTTTCAGGGAAATACGATATTGTGCTATATAACTCTAGAACGCTCAAACATAGATAAATCTATAGATAACATTCTGCATGGTATAGAATCCCAGAATTTGTTTTTATGTTTCACACATATGTCTGTTTTTGAGGACAACATATGTGATATAGCCACTCAGCAATTTTTGAACTATAGAATTTCAAAACTGAAAGAAATATAAGATTGTCCAACACTTGTATGATAGACTGTATCCATGTTCAGAACAGTTACCTAGTACACATCAGTATTTGCCAATCAGTAGCTGTTTGGATAATCTAGCTGAAAATAGCTCACTTCTCTTTTTGTGGTTGGGAAGTTCAGCTTATTAGAATATTGTCCCTAATACTGAAATCTTAACAAAATGAAACTCACTTACACCCTAATGGTTAAGGGCCTTAATTCTGGGTGAAGATGTTGCTTGGCAGCAATGCATTTGTCTAGTGGGTGCTCGCCTCCATTCTCATTCCCATTTTTAAAACCTTTAGAGAAAGCCAGCACAAAACAATATTTTCAATTTTAAAAAAAAAAAACTAAATCTAGCTGTCTTACAAAAGAGGTGAAGAAGACATTGTAACTTTTCCAATACCCATTTTTCTTTCTTCCTTAGGAAAAGACAAAAAAAAACTGTAATGAGACACACAACTACCCAGAATAATGACTACCTTCCCTAATTCATTGCCAAATGCTTAGCCATGTGACCTAGTTCTGCCAACAGGAGGGGAGCAGATGCAATGTGAAGAATTTCAGAGTTCATGCCCCTAAAGGGAAGGGGCTGCCTTACACTAATCCCTCTCTTGATGACCAAGTGTGGGCGGGGTGCTGACACCCAAGACAGTTGTCTTGAATAAAAGGGGAGCTGTGCGTGGAGGATGGCAGAGTAACAAGGCAGGAGTCCAAGCTCTGACAACTGTATAAATACCCATGCACATCTCTCCTTGCCGCAGACACTCAGGAGAGAGAAATAAACTCCTATTTTTTTAAAGATATTTTATGTGGGTTTCTATTTTAGCAGCCAAATTATGTACCACCTGCTACTGTGGGTTTTAATCTCTGGTTCTATCATTTATTAACAAGTTACAGTACTCAACTTCTCTGAGCCTAGGTTTCTTCATCTACTCCATATGAAGTAGAAGAAATTAAATGCTCTAAGCACAATAAATTATAAGTGGTATTGCTGTTACTACTGTTTAGTAATAAGAAAATTAGCTATGTTGAAAATAATTCCAACCAGGGCCAGGGATTTTTTTTTTCTTTTTTTTTTTTTTTTTTTTTTTGGTACTGGGGAACGAACTCAGGTCCTTGTGCTCAATTTAGCTCAATGGCACCGCACCTGCCTCACAAGCACAAAGTCTTGAGTTTGATCCCCAGTACTAAAAAAAATAAAAATAATTCTAACCAACTAGAAGTGGGCAGGATGATCATAAATTCAAATCCAGCCTGGATAGTGTAGAGACTTAGCCACACCCTGTCTCAAATTAAAAAATAAAAATATAATGGGAAGTAAAAATAATTAAACTGTGCTATGTGCATTACCAATTCCCCACAATGAATGTAATCATTATTGTACAGCAAACATGTACTAATAAAAATTAAAAATATATTTTAAATAAAAACATTTTAAAAGGACTGCAGAGGGGCCGGGGATTTAGCTCAGTGGTTTCGCCACCTGCTATGCAAGCGCAAAGACCCGAGTTCGATCCCTGGTACCAAAAAAAAAAAAAAAAAAAGGACTGCAGATATAGCTGAGTGCAAAGGCCCTGGGTTCAAGCCCTAGTACTGAAAAAACAGAAAACTTTTTAGCATAGTAGTTGAGAGTTAATCTTAGGCCGGGGATTTAGCTCAGTGGAGCCACTGCCTGCCTCACAAGCTCAAGGTCCTGAATTGAATCCCACGTACCAAAAAAAAAAGAGTTAATCGTAATAACTCTGATATAAAAGAAACATCTTCATCTTACAATTAAGAGGCCCAGAAAGGTATAGAAAGTAGCTCAGAATAACATAAGTAATTGGTAATACTTGAATTAATTTTACATTCTTTCCCCCACCCCGAGGGTCAGTCATTTATTAGACAGTAATAGTACAGGTGTCCATGTGTCTGTGTGTCCGTGTGTCCCTGTGTGTGAAATACTGTCCAGGAATCTCCGTTGTCTTCAACCTCCTAAAGTACCCATAGGTCAGCACCATGGAGAGGAGCAGGTCCTTCAGAAGAGTCATTCTGTCACCACTCCTCAGGGTCCTTCTGGGAATGTGCAAGGCCCTCATGAATGGAGAAGGCACTAAAGTTTTCCTTCTATGTGAGAGATCTCGGCACAGAGTGCTTACACCCTCCTAAATCATCATCCTAATATCCTTCCCAAATTCCTCTGTCTTCTCCAAGGTTTCCCTTTCCCCTTCCTTCACACAGCTAAAGTCTTATCAGAGACAAAATTTCCTTAAGAATACTTCTTAGGTCTCTTTTACAAAAAGCTATTTTTATTTAGGCTCTATAAAGTACTAAGAGATACAAAGCACTGAATACCTGAGGATTGATGAATGGATAAATGGATGGAAGGGAACTTATTTGAACTTAATGAAAAAAACTCCTTACAATTAACCACATCATCTGGTAGAATTGACAGAGTGTTCTGTTACGAGGCAGAGGCATGAAAAAGAACAATTGAATTGTTAAAAGATGAATCTGGGTTTCAATGGGAAATTTTTGATAAAACTAAAGTATTCTCGTTATAAAACATATTCACATTTCACAAAAAGAATAAAGAAATAAACTTCCCTCCCTTTGACTCCACAGCTTGACTCCCTAGAAGTAACCCTGACTCATTTTTCTAACATATCCTCCTAGAAAATTTGCTGCATGTACAAGAATATATTACTCACAATATATCCACACATATGCCCATGAAATTGGGTGTATGTATAGATACATATTTTTTTAATTTATACATTTCTTTCTTGCATTATTTCTGAAACTATTGATGAAGTACTTATTTTTAAAATCCTGAATCTTTTTTTTTCTTTTGAGACAGCGTCTCGCTGTGTAGTTTAGGCTGGTCTTGAACTCACTATGTCGCCGAGGCCAGCCTCAAACTCATAGCGATCTTCCTGCCCCAGTCTCCTAAGAACTGGTATTACAAAAATCCTAAGTCTTAAAACAAAACTCCTTACTAACAAGAAGTAAGAGGCTCACACAATAATCTCAGGTCTTCATAAGAGTCAGCAGAAGTCCAGGTATGCTGTGAAACAGAAATAATCAAATGCCTCCAAATATTTAATTTCCTATTCCAGGAATGTGAAACAGGTGTAATTAAAATAACACTTTTTTAATTAAGTGACCTCTCTTGACCAACCATCTGTGAATAATTCAGATTTCCCCCTTATTATTACTGTAAAATTAAAACGAGGTCATATAAACAGGAAGATCCTCTTTAACTATCTTTAAGCACCAGCAATATATATTTTCCACCAGTTAAAATCCTTAATGATACAAAAAGTCTGTCAAGCATAACTCCCCCAATTCATTTGCCTGAAACCATCAATATTTTATCATGCACTTGCAGTTGGCTTTAATTTAACAGTCCAGGTTACTAATCAAACAAAACACCCAAGTCATTAAAAGTTAGCGTGCCATTTAGAAAGTGCATTTCACGTTTATTAAAATATCTTTCATGCAGCCATTAGAAACCTAAAGTTTTAATTACAATCAGATATTTAGTTCTACTCCAGTTATGCATTTGGCACTCTCTTGCAACTGCCCTGATTAATCTTCCAGACCAAGTTCATCCATTACCTCCTGAAATTATTTTCCTCTCAACTTCTTCAGAATTCATCTTTCTACCCCACCCGCCACAAATAAGTAAAATGCATTTTAAAGGTGTGCAAAATAACTACCCAAAAGATAACCCATTTAAAAGATTTCATTTTAAATGTAATTTACCCTTCATAAAATACCTAGGAGGCATCATTCAGAAAGACAAATTGAAATTGAAAACTAGCTCTTCACATCTTTATTGTCAATTTTTATTATTTATTTTTCTTTCTAATGATGAGAAAAGTCCAATGAGCATTTTCTTAAAATTTTCTAAGTAGGTGATTTAGCTGAGTGTTCTTTTTGTTTAGCTTTCCAATTTTTCCTACTTCTGTTCCTAACATTCCCTGAAGGGTGTTACCACTTGTAAAGTCAAGTGCATGTTAGCTTTGCCGCCTCAGGATCACGACATCTAGGCCCTCTCCAGACAGACACTGTGTCCTAAAATACATCTTACATGGGGTTTAGAGCCGATGGTGGGTATGGGATCACTTTTAGTTTAAAACCCTTTAAGTCCTGCCTTCTTTATATTACCTTTTAAAAATTGTTTAAACACTGCAAATTTACTTTTAAAAAAAAAAAAAAAAAGCTTATATCTCTCTATCTATAGCTTGTCATAAGTAGCTCAAAAAAAAATGAATTGGCACTTTCAACATTCTGCCAAGAAATCTCTCTAGCCAGATCCGCTAGTTTTTACCTTTGTTTTCTGTTTTCCACATTATTGTAGGTAACAATGTTGCTGAATTTTCTCCACTTACAAGGATCACGTTTTCTAGCCTCCAAATCCAATTCCCCACCCCCGCCCCATCTCGCTCGGCCCATAGTCTATGTGCCTTCCAGTTTACACTAATAGGCTCCTCGAGGGCTTCCAACTTCAGCCTATGCCCAATCGCAAACCAAATGCCGTGTGTTTTAGGGTTTTATTAGAACAGTACCCCACTTGTAGGTACCAAATTCTTTTCCAGTTATCTGTTGTCACTCACTAGCCAGCTTACCACTCCTCATATCTCGTGATCCTGTTCTCGTGATCCAAAGCAGTTCCTTCGTTCCATGTGGTATCTACTGCTATCAGCAAGGACACTTGCTGGTACTGGAGCTAGTGTCTGGGCTGGTTGGGGAAGAGCAGATGGCATCTCTCATGTCTGTCACCTTGGTGGGGATGGCTAAAAGGCTCAGCTGGGATTCTCTCATGCTGAGATACAGCATGGCGGTCTCAGGGTATTTGGATTTTTTACATGGTGACTCAATGTCTCCAAAGAAAACTCTCCAAGAAAAAGAAAACAGAAGCTGCTAGTCTTTTACATGGCCTGGGCTCAGAAAGTAGCACATTGTCAGTTCTACATACTCTATTGGTCAAGCAATCAGACAGCCCAGACTTCAGGAACAGAGGCATAGATTTTTCCAGTCAATGAGAAAAGTGTCAAAAAATTTTAGCAACTGTTTTTAATCTACCACCACTTCTATAAGCCAGGTATTCTTATTCTTATTTTACAAACAAGTAAACTAATGAATAGTGAGGATGAGTAATTTGCTCAAAGTCACACAGTTAGGGTAGAGTCAGAATCCTAACTTAATTATCCACCAGCATGAGAAAGTAAATTATCTGGGCTACTCCAAAAAGTGGTGATTAAAATGGCCTCATTTTCTAGAAAAAGAAAGTATGAGTCCATGTGACCCTGTTTTCTATCAGTTCAAGATACAGTCTTTCTCCTTCCATCCCTGCTGTCAGGTGGATTTCTCCAAGTTGTATTTCATGAATGTTTACAAAAAACAAGTGATCACATGCTACAAAGGTCTTATAAAGGCAATGTCCCATTTCATTTATGAAAGTGCCTCTGTCAAATCCAACCTGCCAGTGTAATCTCTCAGAGGAGGAAATAATGAGGAAAACTGCTCTTCCAGACCAACAGAAGAGCACTGTTAGGAGAAAAATGAAGTGACAGTAACCTTGGGAATGAAGGGACTTTGTCACTCTGGAGTGATTAGCATCAGGGAAGGACAGCCTGGCACAGGAGGCAGCAAGTTCTCTCTCTCTGGTGGCAGGAAGAGAACACAACCAAGGGGCCTCAGTCTGTGGATCTACAGGGAAGATTCCACAAGAAGAGTAGGGCTTTCAAAACTAAATTTCCAAAAGAACTCATGGAAATTACTCCTGGGAAGAAGAAAAGCAAGCACGGACAGACATGACTACCCAGAAAGTGTCTTTGGAGCAAGAACAAGGAAGATAGAAGTCTGTTGAGTCCAGATTGTGGTGTAATGTTAACAGATGTTAGAAAAAGCAGAAATGATCAACTTCTCTTTTGCTCCTTTCTTTTCTTTCAAGGGAATAAGCATTTGGCTAAAAAAGTAGCATGAATATTGCGAAACTGAAGTCAAGTTCAGAGAGATGATGGTGAGCAAAGCCCCTCACTATAGCATGTGGATTTATTGCTTCCTAAGAATCTAATATGATCTAATAGGTGAGATAATGGAACTCTGTAAAGGCAAGATTCCTTCACAATTTAGGATGCAAATATATAATATTAATACACACCTATAAATGCATAGGTCTATGTGTATATAGGTACATGTAGGTATAAACATATGCTCCCAGAGTAGAAGGCCCAAGTGTCCACACATAGGTAATGTCAGGAAGTCAGAAAACCCAAATCAGACAGGAAGAGGGGAATTGGAGAGGGACTATTAACTGGCATAGGGTTTCTTTTATTGGTATATTTCAGGTGTACAATATAATGACATTCATCATTGGAAATTTTCACCTTTACATAATCTCTCTTGGTTCTTATTTTTCCCCATTCCCCTGCCTTCCCTTCAACCCCTCCATCCCTCCCTATTTACAAAGACTTTGTTTCCAGATTTTCATTTTCTCATATTAATTCCATTTGGTATAGGGTTTCTTTAAGGGCAGTGAAAATGTTCTGGAATTAGTGGTGATTGTTTCACAACTTTGTGAGGGTACTAAAAATCACTGAGCTAAACATTTTTAAAAGAATAGCTATTTATGGTATGTAAATTCTATCTTAATTTTTTAAAGAATATGGTATCACATTTATCTATCTCCTAGGTATCAATTTTCTTTTCTGTATCTACTTATCTAAAAAACCAGGGTCGGAGATTAGCTCAGGGGTTCCACCGCCTGCCTTGCAAGCCCAAGGTCCCAAGTTCGATCCCCGGTACCAAAATAAAAATAAAAAACCAGTGACCAAGGAACATATCTATTAGTTAAAGCACAAAACCAAAGTCTATTATGAAAGTTTCTATTCCTGTGACTGACAGCAAAATATACAAATAAAAAAGTTTTTTTCTTCCATCTTACAGAAAAAATAAATACATGTAAGTAGGCCTACCTAGCATGTTTTAAATGGCACCAAATACTGGTTTGAATCATTTGAAAAAAGTAAAGAATGAGAAAAATGGATGGAATCAAAACTATACCAGTGTTAAACTAAATTACTTCAGGCATGTGCACAGCGGCCTAGGCAGTCTGCCCCTCCCTTGGCCAAGGCGATGGCTCGGAGGACCGCATGGAAAGGGAGAAGTCAGGCGGCCGCTGCCACCACCGCCACGGTTTGTCACCGGCAGGAAGATGGCGGATCTGGAGGAGCAGTTGTCTGATGAGGAGAAGGTACGTATAGCAGCAAAATTCATCTTTCATGCCCCTCTCGGAGAGTTTAATGAAGTTTTTAATGATGTTCGATTACTGCTTAATAATGATAATCTCCTCAGAGAGAAAGCAGCCCATGCATTTGCACAGTATAACTCAGATCAGTTTACTCCAGTAAAAATCAAAGGTTATGAAGATCAGGTACTGATAACAGAACATGGCGATTTGGGAAATAGAAAGTTTTTGGATACAAAAAAAAGAACCTGTTTCAAATTTGATCACTTAAGAAAGGAAGCGACTGATCCAAGACCTTATAAAGCAGAAAATGCAGTTGAATCATGGAGAACTTCTGTAGAAACTGCACTGCAAGCATATGTAAAAGAACATTACCCAAGGCTGGGGATTTAGCTCAGTGGTTCCGCCACCTGCTGTGCAAGCACAAGGACCTGAGTTCGATCCCCAGTACCAAAAAAGAGAACATTACCCAAACGGGGTCTGCACTGTATATGGTAAAAAGATAGATGGACAGCAAACCATTATTGCATGCATAGAAAGCCATCAGTTCCAAAAGAAAAACTTTTGGACTGGTCGTTGGAGGTCAGAGTGGAAGTTTACAATCACGCCTTCAACCATTCAGGTGGTTGGCATCTTGAAAATTCAGGTTCATTATTATGAAGATGGAAATGTTCAGCTAGTGAGTCATAAAGATACACAAGATTCCCTAACAGTGTCCAATGACGTGCAAACAGCAAAAGAATTTATAAAGATTGTAGAAACTGCAGAAAATGAATATCAGACTGCCATCAGTGAGAATTATCAGACAAGGTCAAACACTACTTTCAAGGCCTTACGTCGACAGTTGCCAGGTACACGCGCTAAGACTGATTGGAACAAGATCCTTAGCCAGAAGATTGGCAAAGAAATGCAGAACACATAAGATGAACATTGCATGTCTGGATCATTTTAGTAATCTTTGCATTTAAAAAAATTATTGTAGAGTCGTGCGGAACACGCCGAATCAGCCCCGCTGCAGACAGGCAGGTCTGCGGACGCCATAGCAGGGTCGCGAGTTGCGCGGAACACGCCTAATCAGCCCGTGCCACGGCAGCAATCCACTGGACACCACCACCACCACCCACCCCCCTACCCCCCACTCCTCTGGCCTCTTCTCTGTATAGCCACCTGGTTCCACACTACAAAGACGCAGAGGACACCGGACCACCAGACCACGGTACTGGGTAAGCTGGAATCATCTTCACCTCCCATCAGCACCGGGTCTATCTTCAAGGGAAGGGCAGCTGGAACCTGCAATACAGCTCTGCAGAGTTCAATCCTACAGGAGGACAGGGAGCTTAACTTGGGACTTGCAGCCAGAAATCTGCCTGAATCTCATGGGTCTGCGACTAGCTTGCTGAGACTCATTGACTTATGTCTGCACACTGCTACCCACGTTGTCTATTGTGACAGTAGAGACATACCCTGAAAGAAGCCCTTCATCTTCATTGTGATTTTTTATCCCCAAAATTAGTATTATTAGTTCGCTTTTTTTCTCTTTTCTTTTCTTTTGCTCCTCTTATCTGTAATTTTTTTCTTACTCTTTGCAAAATTTGTTTTTCTCTCCTGTTTTTTTCTTTTCTTTCTTTTCTCTCTCTCTTACACTCACTCTCTTGCTCTCCCACATTGTTCATCTTCCCTTTTTGTCCCTGTTTTGGTCCTCATTCGGAGTTCTTCTTTATTTTCCTATTATTCTCTTTTTCCTTCTCACCTGTGTCCTCTGACCACACTTCCAACTTTCCCCTATCCTTCTTCCCATCTATCCGTCCCTCCCCAACCCTTCTAACTCCCCATCCCAAAGGGTAAAGTTGTTATATTGAAGAGTTTATTCACTATATGTTGGGTTGGTCCTCAATCTTGATTTAATTCACACAGCTAAAGGTGATAGATTAATAACTACCACAAAATGTCATTTTCAAAGATGTACTTGATGCAATGGTGTTGCTGATTGTATCACTTGGGCTAGGGTGTTATTATTGATCTAGTCAATGAACCTTCCTAGAATAAGGAAAATGAGATAGCCTTAGAGTCATTAGAGACCCAAAACTTATAGACCAGCTATATCTGGAAGACACCTCTGAGAAGCAATCATTCCATAAGGGTTCTAATTACAAACAACAAAGATACCTACAATAAGCAATTTCAAACTATCAACCCAGGAGTTAAACCAAGAACAATACCAAAAACAAAAATGAGAAGACATTTAAGCAAGGCACAAACTCAGACTTCCACCCAACCAAGGGTAAATCCTGGGGGAAATGAGATGGAAAAGTCTGATAATCAACCACCTGGACACCCTGAACTGATAGCACAGGAAGTAAAAAAACAGATGAATGAGGCTCTGGAAAAATTCAAAGTAGAAATAATCTCCCAGATATCTACAGAGATGGTGAGCAGAATGAAAGACATGATTAGAGGATCTAGAACAGAAACAGATAAAAAAATAGATGAGCTCAGAAACATGCTGGAAGCCATGAATACCTAGCATAAGAAAGAAATGGAAACCATGATCATCCAACATAAGAAAGAAATGGAATCCATGAAACAGATTCAAACAGATATTCAGGGGATCAAAAACTCCACTGAAAGTATCCACAGCAGATTAAGGGAATCTGAAGATAGAATATCAGATATAGAAGACAGGATCGCGGTTAGAGACCATGAAAATAGAGATTTCATAAAAATAGTAAGCGACCCTGAGAAATCAATACAACAACTGCTAGACGATGCAAAGAAGAATAACATAAGACTGATAGGAGTCCATGAAAAAACAGGAGAAAGCACAATTGACATAAAAAAACTGTTCACAGAAGTAATAGTGGAAAACTTCCCAGACAGAGGTAGAGAATTGGACATACAGATAAGTGAGGCATATAGAACTCCAACTAGCCATGATCAAAAGAAATCTACATCTAGACATATAATAGTCAAGATCCCAGAAACCCAACAGAAAAACAAAATCCTACAAGCAGTTAGAGAAAAGAAACAAATCACCTACAAAGGAAAGGCCATCAGAATCATGGCAGACTTCTCAACACAAACCCTCAAATCAAGGAGAGCCTGGAGCGAAGTATTTCAAGCCCTAAAAGAAAATAACTTCCAACCTAGACTGTTGTATCCTGCAAAATTATCTTTCAAAATCGATGGGGAAATTAGATAATTCCACTACAAAGAACACCTGAGAAATTTCATGAACACCAAACCAGCACTACAAGCAATTCTAAACAATATCCTAGAAAAAAGCAATGAAGGTCACAACTCCATGAGGCCCAACAGAGGGAAGCCACCAGGCAAGGTAAGACACTAAAGGGAAAGGGGGAAAAAATAAGAAATAAAACAGCCAACAAAAGTAAAACATCATGACAAGGATAAATCAATATCTATCAATTATAACCATCAATGTTAATGGCCTCAATTCACCAATCAAAAGAAATAGACTGGCAGAATGGATTAAAAAGGAAAATGCAACAATATGCTATATACAAGAAACATACCTAACTCAAAAAGAAACTCAAAGACTGAAAGTAAAAGGATGGAAAAGAGTTCTCCATGCCGCAGGAACCCAGAAAAAAGCAGGGGTAGCAATCTTATTTGCAGACAAAGTAGATTTCAAACCAAAACTAATTAAGAGAGACAAAGATGGTCACTACATCCTTGTGAAGGGAACAATCCAAGAGGAAGAGATGACAATCCTAAATATATATGCACCAAATATGAATACCCCCAACTATACAAAACAAATATTAATAGACATGAAAAACCAAATAAACACTAACACAATTGTAGTGGGGGACCTCAATACCCCACTATCACAAATAGACAGATCATCTAGACAAAAAGTTAACAAGGGAATTCTAGAACTGAACCAAGCTATTGAACAAATGGACTTAATAGATGTTTACAGAGTGTTCCACCCCACAAAATCGGAATACACATTCTTTTCAGCTGCACACAGGTCATTCTCCAGAATAGACCACATGCTAGCTCATAGGACATGTCTAAGTAAATGTAAAAGCATTGACGTTACCCCCTGTATATTATCAGACCATAGTGCGATAAAATTGGAGATCAATAACATAAGAAACCGCAAAACCCCAACAAACACATGGAAACTGAATAACACCCTCTTGAACAACCAATGGGTCACAAAGGAAATTAAAGAAGAAATTAGACAGTTTCTACAAGTAAATGAAAATGCCAGCACAACATACAGGAATCTATGGGACACAATGAAAGCAGTTCTACATGGGAAATTCATAGCAGTGAATGCCCATATTAGGAAAACAGAGAAAACTCAGATAAATAACCTAATGCAGAACCTCAAACTCCTAGAAAAAGAAGAGCATGACAAACTCAAAGCTCGTACAAGAAAGGAAATTACAAAGATCAGGGCAGAAATCAATGCAATGGAGACTAAGAGAACAATACAAAAAAATCAATGAATCAAAGAGTTGGTTTTTTGAAAGAATAAATAAAATTGATAAACCTTTAGCCAACCTTATCAAAAAAAGGAAAGAAAAGGTACAAATACATGCAATTAAGAATGAAAAAGGTGAAGTCACAATAGATCCAAGAGAAATCCAGAGGAGCATCAATACTACTACTTCAAGAACCTCTACTCCAATAAAATGGAAAATACAAAAGAAAGATATGAATTGGCAAAGTTAAAGGAAGAAGATATAGAAATTCTAAATACCCCAATTACAATGAGTAAAATTGAAAATGTAATAAAATATTTACCAACAAAGAAAAGCCCAGGTCCGGATGCCTTCATTGCTGAATTTTACAAGACATTTAAAGAAGAACTATCACCATTACTCTTTAAACTCATCAAGGAAATTGAAAGGGAAGCAATACTTCCAAATTCATTTCTGGAAGCAACTGTTAATTTGATTCCAAAACCAGGGAAAGACCCAACCCAAAAAGAGAACTACAGGCCAATCTCCCTAATGAACATAGATGCAAAAATCCACAACAAGATACTGGCAAAGAGAATAGAGAGGGTCATCAAGAAAATCATACACCCTGACCAAGTCAGATTTATCCCAGGGATGCTAGGATGGTGCAACATTCGTAAATCAATAAATGTAATACACCATATTACAGAGTCAAGGACAAAAACCATATGATCATCTCAATAGATGTAGAAAAAGCATTCAACAAAATCCAGCACCCATTCATGATAAAAACCCTACAGAAAATTGGATTAGAAGGTCTTTATCTTAACCTGATTAAGGCTATCTATGAAAAACCAACAGCCAACATCATACTAAATGATCAAAAACTGAAAACTTTCACGCTAAAATCAGGAACAAGACAAAGATGCCCACTATCACCACTCCTGTTCAATATAGTTCTGGAAACATTAACCACAGCAATTAGAAAAGAGAAAGAAATAAAAGGAATACAGATAGGAAAAGAAGAAGTTAAACTGTCATTATTTTCTGACAATATGATACTTTACGTAGAAGACCCAAAAAACTCCACCAAAAGACTTCTAGACTTAATTGACAGATTCAGTAGAGTAGCTGGATACAAGGTCAACACTCAGAAAACAATAGCCTTCTTGTACACAAACAACAGACTCACTGAGAGAGAAATTAGGGAAATAATTCCTTTTACAATAGCATCCAAGAAAATGAAATATCTAGGAATCAATCTAACAAAGGAAGCAAAAGACCTCTACACTTGAAAACTACAGCACTCTGAAAAAGATTGAAGAGGATACAAGAAAATGGAAAGACATCCCTTGTTCCTGGGTAGGAAGAACCAATATAGTGAAAATGGCCATACTTCCAAAACTACTATATAGATTCAATGCAATGCCAATTGAAATTCCAACAATATACTTCACAGAACTAGAGAAAACAATCCAAAAATTCATTTGGAACCAGAAGAGACCTAGAATAGCTAAAGCAATTCTAAGCAACAGAGACATGGCTGGGGGTATCACAATCCCCAACTTGAAACTATACTACAAACCTACTGTGATAAAATCATCATGGTACTGGCAAAGAAACACACCCAAGGATCAGTGGAATAGATTAGAAGATGCAGAAACAACTCCAGACATACTCAACCACCTCACCCTTGACAAAGGAGCCAACCACTCTCATTGAAAGAAATATAGCCTATTTAATAAATGGTGTTGGAAAAACTGGATTTCAACCTGCCAGAGATTAAAACTAGACCCATACCTATCACCATGCACTAAACTAAGATCAAAGTGGATTAAAGATATAAATATTAAGACAGAAACACTAGATTTTCTGGAAGATAAGTTAGGTAGAACTCTTGAAGACATTGGCATAGGAAAAGACTTCATGAACAAAACCTCAGCAGCACGGGAATTAGCACAAAGAATCAACAACTGGGATCTCATCTTATTGAAAAGCTTTTGCACTCCAAGAGAAACCACCAACAGCTAACAGACAACCTACAATATGGGAATAAAATTTTAGCAGCTGTACCTCAGACAAAGAACTACCATCTAGAATATATAAAGAATTGAAAAAAATCAGACCCCCAAATTCAAAGACCCAATTCAAAAATGGGCATCTGAAATGAACAGACATTTCTCAGACAAAGAAGTAAAAGCAGCAAACAAATATATGAAAAAATGTTCAACATCACTTGTCATTCAAGAGATGCAGATGAAAACAACACTGAGATTCCACCTCACCCCAGTAAGAATGGCTGCTATCAAGAAATCAACAAATAACAAATGCTGGTGGGGTTGTGGGGAGAAAGGAACCCTTCTCCATTGTTCGTGGGAGTGCAGGCTGGTGCAACCACTGTGGAAGTCAGTATGGAGATACCTCAACGAACTAGGACTAGAGGTCTCATTTGACCCAGATATTCCCCTGCTGGGTATCTTCCCAAAAGAATTAAAAGAATCATACAACAGTGATATATGTGCACCCATGTTCATAGTGGCACAGTTTGTAATAGCTAAAGCTTGGAAACAGCCCAAGTGCCCATCAACTGGAAACTGGATAAAGAAAATGTGATTTTTTTTTATAAAATGGAGTACTACTCAGCCATAAAGAACGAAAAACTAGAGTCATTTATAGCTAAATGGATGCATACTGAGGCCATACTCTTAAGTGAAATAAATAGGACACATGTGTGTAAATACTGAATTGTTTCTCTAGTGTGAGAAACTGAAAGTGTAAATAAGGATGAAAATGATTAAAATGAATAATTGATAATTTGAAATAGGAAAATAGGTCCAAAGATGAAGGAGTGAAGGGAGGGGAAGGGGAAAGGAAAAGAGGGAAAGGAAAAACTATGAGAAAAGAAAAAAAATGGAAATGAAATCTATGTAAATAGGGAAGGGTGGGGGGGTGAAGGGCACACAGGTAATGGGGAAAAAATAAGAACCAAGATGCATCACGTACAGGTACAAGCACCCAATGATAAATGTAAATGAATTGTAAACCTAAAATGTACCAATAAAGAACAAAAAACAAATTATTGTAAAAGTGTTCAGAACTGTCAAGCTGCCCAGTCACATGGGCTATTGCCACTTAAAATCAGTGAAATTAATTAGTTTGGTTAGAGCACAAAAGTTAACTAATCAACCATTATTTTCTTTACTTTTGTTTGAAGAGGATTGAAAAAAATGAGTTTAGTTTAAATGTCTTTTACTTTCTGTTATTCCTTTCTTTGTTACAATGAAGAGCTGATTCCTCTAGTTTATAGTTAAAATTTTTGAAGTATTACAAAAATATTTTACTTAGTATAACCCTAAAATTGTTGTCTTTTGGTGTATGAAATGGATAACTTTTGATATTAACCCAATTCTTTTTAATGGGATCAGTAATAGACGTTGTAGAGTGAGGTGGTTGATGGACTTAGCCGTATATGCTGCTAAAGAAATTGTCTACCTTTTCCCCTTCACCTCTTCCACTTATGTAAGATTGACATTAGAGGGAAAGCATTTTCTACAGCAATTGTGTTTAAACCTTTCAGTAAGGTTATTTAACTAGCTTAGTGTTCGACTAAACTTTTTTTTAAACAAGGCCAAGGTCTATTGCTGTTTTGAGATTCTGAAATTAAATGAAAATATTTATCTCATAAATGCATTTAATGCTTTTTTTCTTGTGACAGTTATGCAAATTAGCTTGAATTCCGTATGTCCCTGAGTTATTTTTATCATAAAGCCACAAATATAGTATAACAAGGTAAATTGTAATATATGTAATCCTAAACTCATGACTCATGTCTCAGTTTATTTTTTTCCTTGGATTGAAATGTACTGAAATTCAGTGTAACATTAAAATGCAAACTTTCCTATTTACTTGAGTAGAAAAATCACTTGACAGTGAGTCATATACTATTTTAAAATACTTTCTTTGGATATTGTAATTCTTAACTGGTTGTAAATTAGGAAAGCTGGGAGTACATATGCTGTGTAGTCACAGTCTAAGTCTTCCCATCTTCCTATGCATCATAAGCATGTCTGTAATATTTTCAGAAATCAATACATTAATACTACAGGAATTTCAAACCTGTGGTGAATGTTAGTATTTACTATAAGGAGTTGGGTGGATTTATGGTTTCATTCAATAGAATTTTGCTTTTTATACTTGAGTGAAATCTGTTCCTCACATACTCCTGCAAACATCTGGGCCTGGAAAATTTTTTTAAACACCACTTTTACTATGTACAATAAAATATTTCATTAGCTTGAATTGTGTAGATTTTCTAAAATTCAGTGAAAGCATGTTTAATTTCTTTTTAAAAATCACCATTGGGCTTTGAAAGCATTGAGAATATAATCTGAAATTATTTTTAAAATTAAAAATAAATAAATACATTACTCCATCCTAAGAAAGCTGGGTGGGATAATCAATCAGCTAAGGTAGTGAGTTAAAGGCCTCAGTAACTCTCTAGGAACCAGCTGCCTATGCAATTGCTGAGAGAAAAATGACAAGGAGCACGAATGGAAACAACCGGGAGATCATGATGACCACAGCTTTATAAAAAGCTGCAAAGTAAAGGGGCTACTGAGGCTTTAATTAACCTGAGCTATGCGATCCAGCGTGTAGTGTGGGAGTTGGGGGCAATGGCCCCATTCTAGTTCATGTGCATCAGAATGACTTCGAGGGTCCCCAAGCCATTCTGGGTGCCACTGCCTAAGAAGATGACAGGCATACTGGCACCTGACAGAAACCTGAAGTTCTGACATCATGACACAATTGGAACCATTGAAAGGATAGATCCTATTTAGTTGTGAAAAGAGAAATATGAAAATTGTCTTTAAAAAGACTATCAAAAGAATCTGATTTACTTTTAGACTCCAAAGAGAAAAAAGTATATTTCATGAGTCTTATTAGTAAGGCTTTCAAAAGGAAAAACTTTAAGTTTCCCAAGCATTTAAGGACTGAGTTGAATAACTTTAAATAAAGCAGGTACATGAACCAAAGTCATAATAATTAACTGGTGTTCAAAATAAATGTGAAGGATCAAAAAAGAGGGCATTTATTTTTTAATTGGGTTTCATTGCAGCATTTTCATACATGCATTTAACATGCTTTGATCCCCATCTTGTGCATTAGCATCTTACTCTCCCCTTCTCTCCTCCCCCAAGGAGCATTCATCTCAAAGTAGAAAAGGAACCTGGAGGTCAAGGACAAGAAAAAAGAGGAAAGACGATTAAAAGAAATGTATGTTGGGTAAATTCCCAAAGCATGTCTTAGGACTCTTGTTATTAAAATCTCCTCAAGTGATTCTTAGGCAGCCAGTCTGGCAACTGTTTATCACCTTACATTGGGAAACCACTCTTGTAGGAAGCTTCTTTGATGGTGTCATGTCTGTCCCTAAAACCTCTCAGTCATTCCCTTACAATCACAGCCTCTGCATGGTCTTCAGACAAGGAATGGTCTTCTTATCCTCTAGCAAGAGGAAGTAGCGCATTTCTTCAGGCCCAGAGGGTTCAAGAGACTGGGGAGGGGTCAGTGTTTTCTAGTGCACCCAATTATATTCATCTCAAATCTCAGGGTGTTATATTTTTCTTATCAGGACACTTGACTTTGGTCTGAGAGAAGCTGTAATTTAGACTTCTCTGAGGCTCTGCTACTTTTACACTCAGATCCTATCCTTTATCTTAAAAGCCTGCTATCCTAAAAGCTTTCAAACTATCACACCGTGCTTTATTTTTGGTAATGACTTTGTCATTTCCTCTTCTTCAATATATCAGTGGGCACAGAAAATCGACAAACTACCACTGTCCTTTGAATTACTACTTACCCCAAATATCTTCTCAAGAATTACATGGCATACAAACCAGAACATCCTCTTCCTTTTATATCCACATCCAAAATCATCACAGATGAAAATCTTAATATTCACAAGTCTTAGTATTTGCAACATTAAAGTCTTAGTATTATGCTTACAACACTCCACTTACTTCAGTGATGGTCCTATTGCCATTTGGTGGGTGAGTTATCCAGCTTTAGAATCCCATCCTTAGAACCTGGGGCATAGGACAAGCTGTCTTAGGGATGGTTCCTGTCTCTAAACAACTTACTAAGGAAAGATCCCCAGGAAAAACTTGTAACAGAATGGAGGAAGCAAGACAGGTGATGAGAGGAAACCACTGGTATGAGCCTACATAACAAATTACCCTAAAACTCAACATCTAAAATCAACACACACTAATTATTTCATTGTTTCTATAGGTCAAGATTTCAAGTTAACTAAGACCTCTGCTTCATGGTAGCTCACAAGGTTGTAAAAGAGGTATTGGTCCAGGGTCTACAGTCTCATCTGAGAGCTCAACCTGAGAAGGAACTACTTCCACAGTCACCCAATGGTAACTGGCAGCATTTAGTTCCACAAGGTTGTTGACCAAAGGCTGCCCTCTGTTTTTCACCAGACAGTTTAGATGTGTGATGATTAATCTTGTTGTCAGCTTCACTGGCTTGAGAGATGGCTCGGAGATTAATACAGCACACTTCTGGGTGTGTCTGAGTTGGTCAAGGGGGTGTGGCCCTAAGAACTACCTGGTCTCTGGTATCTTCGTCTCTGGCTAACACCCTGCTCTCTGGATGCCATGAGTTGAGTGGCTTTCCTCTGCTATGTCCTTCCACCTTGATATTTCTGCTGGCTCCAACCAGCTGGCCATGGATTGAAACCATGAGCCAAAACAAACTTTTTCTCCTTTAAGCTCAATATGGCAGATATTTTGTCCCCGTGGTAAAAAGCTGACTAATATGGCATACAAGCTGAGAAAGTGAGAGAGTCTGCTAACAAGACAGAGGTCCCAATCTTTTGTACCCTAATTATGGAAGTAACATCTCACTACCCTTGCCATGTTCTATTTCTCAAAGGCAAGTCATGCTCTACTCCATATTCAAGGAGAGGAGATTACACAAGTGTGTGAATATCAGGGGTTTGGATTATTCAAGGCCATTTTAGAAGCTGTCTACCACAAGCTCAATCTCAAAGTTCCACTGAGGATTGCTTCAGTGTGATCCAGCAGCGAAACTCTGGAGAGTAATTTGGTCCTCAGAATTGTCCCAAATCAAGGCAAGGCCACTAGAGCTGTATATTCCCATACCCATCAGTCATTGGCTAAGGACTGAACCAGTGAGGCACAGGCACTTCCAGCTCTTTGTGCACACACGTAATCTAGGACTGAGTAGGCTGAGGGCATTCCTCCCTAAATTGAGCTATAGGTCCTGACTGTTGGATATGAAAGCACATTGAATCTGGTTAAATGAGACTCAAGGGGTTTCTGGGAAAGTATAAGTATAGTACATCATGGTGAGTGGTAAAAGGGAAAGAGCACTTTCCATGGGGTTGTCCACAGCAAATAATTTTTAAGCACTTGTCATTTTATGTAGCTACTCTATTTATGCTTTTGAAGGGTGCAAAAGAACTGCTCATAGGGCCTCAAACAGGCAATGTGACTCAGGAGGTCTAATCCTGGGAGCTGGGGCTAAAGAAGCACAAGAAACCTAGGAAGCCACTCTTGCTGTCTCTGTTGCTGTCTCAGGTCAAGGGCCTTTCATTTCTTGTTCTTCCTAATCTGTGCTTTGTTTCTCTAGGAACAGATTGCTCTACATACTGATCCATATGCACATGACATCAATCCTGCTCCCAAATTCACCTTTTAGCCCTTGATGATCTTTCAGAGCAGATTGCTGCAAATGGTTAGCTCAGTTTCTCCAAATTCCTGTAACTACACAGAAGGGGATATTTCACAATATTAACTATAGTTGTTTATAAGTTGTAGAATTGTAAACAGTTTTTTTTTTCTTTTTTACACTATTCTGGGGTGGTTTTTTTCCAAATTTTCTATAATGCTTATATATTACATTTATAATCACCAAGGAAAAAAAAAGTTGGGCTGGGTTTTCTCCACCTCATCCCCTTAGTTCTCCACCCCTAAAACCCTCGTTTTTTTATTTCATTGCCTCATCTGTTCCTGGTAGATGGTCTTCAGAAAGATACAGTATTGTTAGCATTGTCCAGCTAAATTAGGCAATTATGAGTAATAGAAAGTTTTATTGCCTCTCTCTATATTATTCGCTCTGCGGTATCTGAAGAACCTGAAAAGTCACATGCCATTCCTCCAGGATGACGCTGGGACCCAGGACTGCTGGTTTTGTACGACAGGAGAGAGATAAAGAAAAAAGACTAATCTAAGATGGACTCACAAGGTAAAAACTGTTAGGTGGTTCTGAGATGAAAGTAAAGTTTGGCGCCCTCCTGTGGTCTTGCTGTATAACCACCCGTATGTAAGAGCCTGAGATAGTCTTCTTCACAGCATTTATCTACCAGGTATTACAGGTATAAATTGGGAACCACAAGCAAACAAAACCACGCTAAAGTGAGAGATCATATGATGGGTAACAAGTAATAGGTTCAAAAAATAAATGTCAAGAAGATATCTCTAATATTCTCTTCACCTATGGTCATTTTCCTTCTTCTAGCCCAGACATTATGTAAGTATTTCAGAAACCAAGAAAAAATGCTAGTGACTATTATGGATCTCTAATATTACAAAAAACATACAATAAGGCACTTTTCTTTTGTTTTGGTACTGGGGATTGAACTCAGGACCTTGCACTTGCAAGGCAGGCACGGTGCCACTGAGCTAAATCCCTGGCCCCAGTAAGGCACTTTTGAAAACACTGCTAATCCTGTTATATCACATCCAGTCCTAGCCTGTGTCACTGGGGGGCAAGATCATTGTCCTAATCTATGTCATGCTGAGCCTTAAATAATCATCATGATGAGATGGATGATACTCCACCATCTTGTGGAGATGGTAATAATCCAATCTGGTCATGTTTACACCTTCCCCAATTTGTTTTGTTGTTGTTTTGGTTTGGTTTGGGTTTGTTTGTCTTCAGTACCGGGGATTGAACTCAAGGCCCTCACACTGAGCTACATCTCCAGCCCTTTTTTATTTTTATACTATGATATAGGAACTCTCTATCTTACCAAGTTGCCCAGCATGGGCTTCAATTTCTAATCCTCCTGTCCATCCTCCTAGAGTGCTGGGATTCCAGACATATACCACCATACCTTGCTGGCCTAATTTGTTTTTAACATTAATTTTAAAATTTGTGAATTTCCTTCACTAGACTACACACCTTTGGTTCCAGAAATTTTTCCTTGTTACTAATGAACACCCCTCCTGTGGT
Organism: Heterocephalus glaber; assembly: GCF_053883595.1. Taxonomy (NCBI): domain Eukaryota; kingdom Metazoa; phylum Chordata; class Mammalia; order Rodentia; family Bathyergidae; genus Heterocephalus; species Heterocephalus glaber. The sequence continues at coordinate 15,415,591 of NW_028258403.1, forward strand.
CATAGACACCCGTTTCCTCTTGTTCTGTTCTTTTGTATGGTGGAGAATATTAGCTGCTTGCCATCTTCCCTAGAGACCCCTTATTATTAGAGCCCAACATGGCATTCTCTATCTAGTCCTTAAACATTTGGTGACCCACATTTACCTGATCTTTCCTCATACACCTCATTCTCCACTTTCAAACAAATGTGTAGCTTCCTTTTGAATCTATTCCATTTATATTTTTGTTCTCTTAAATCCTAAAAGTAAATAAAATATATAAACTTTCTGGGTGATTTCTAAGCACTACACTCTCTCTATTAATGAAAAAACACAAAAATATTAAGGGCTTTCTTTGCTACGTTGATGTGTGTAATAAGAATTCTATCTCTTTTTTAGTGCAGGGCAGAGGTTTACATTTGTATAGTCGTTGATATTTAGTAAAACGGCTCCATCTAGTGCCCTGACTAGTAACAACATTTACAAGAGCCAGGTAAGGAGAAGCTGTAAATCAATACCAGCTGAAAATGACAACTCCAGAAACGAGCAGGGCCCAAGCAATTTAATAACAATAGGTCAAGTGACTCCGGGGATCATAATTCTTAGTCTATTGAGTGGACCAATAGAGCAGCTTAACAAATAACAGCTTTTTTCCAGAGAGAAACTGGCACTGTTCCAAAAGCCTAGATCCTACCCAAGATTGGAAACAATGATAGAGAAATAGGTATCTACTTCATGCCGGCCATTCCTTTAAGTATTTTGCATGCATTTCTTTCACTTACTAATTACATCCCCATTTTACAGATGAGAAACTGAGGCAGAAAGGTTAAAATCTTACCCTAACATTGTACAACAGAGTCTGGCCTGGCTCTAAAATCCACATTTTCCCTTTGCACATTTTCCCCACCTCTAGAGGGGATGCACAGGGGACTTTATCAATCTTTCTCTTATCTGTCACTCTCCCCAGAGAACACCAGGGACACACTCCAAATGCCACAGCCCAGGAGCCTGCACCATCAGAGGATCCATGCCGCAATGCACAGACCTGCTGAAAGATGCCAAAATGGAAATTAGGAAGTCCTAGGATGAAAAAGGAATGGTTAGCAAAAGAATTTCCTACAGCTCAGTCTGAACATTATTTTTGTCTTGCCTTTATTTTTGTCTGCCTTTAAATCACAAGCTCTTTGTACCAGCAGCTACTCTCCTGATATGTCACCACAGTGCTAAAGAAATATTGACCAACTGACTGAATCAAAGCACAGGGAAAGCTCTGTGTCCACAACTACGTCTCTTTCACCATGAGAATGCTCTTGGCATTAACACAGAGGAATTCAAAGAGGGAAGCCTGAATTCTTGAAAGGACACAGCAACTCCAAATAGAAAAAAGAAAAGAAAAAACTGCCAGGGATTAAGTCCCTTTCAGATTCAAGCTGGCTGTTGTCACCTGGCTAATAGAGTCAGCATGTAATAGAGAGACCAGGTTAAAAAAAAAATCTTTTTTCTAAAAGATTTTATATGAAGAAGCAGAGAACTTTTAAGACATTACGTTTTTATGCATGTAATTGTTTTCAATTCAGCCATTGAGTCTAGTAGGTAAATGAATCAATGAGGTGATTAAACAGAAAAAATAAATAAGGCTGGGGATTTAGCTCAGTGGTGCCACCGCCTGCCTCACAAGTACAAGGACCCTAGTTTGATCCCCGGTAACAAAAATAAATAAATAAATAAATAAATAAATAAATAAATATCCTAATATCCTATCATTCTTCTAGTTAATAGAATTCCTCAAGTTTTACCAATGAATTTTACTCAATAAGTCAATAACATCTGTGTTTTGCAGCCTGCCTTTCACCTGGGCATGGTCACATGACAAATTCTGGCCAGGGAGAAGCAAATGAAGAGATTATACAGATGCTCCTTAACTTTTGGGGGGAGGGGGGGTCACATCCTGACAGACCCATCACAAGTTAAAAATGCATTTACTACACCTAACTTACCAAACATTAAAATATAGCAGAGCCTACTTTAACACACTCAGAACATTTACATTAGCCTATTATTGAGCAAAATCATCTAACATACAACCTATTTTATAATAAAGTATTGAAATTCTCATGTAATGCATTGAATACTGTACTGAAAGTGAACCACAAATAGTTGTATGGGTACCCACTCTACTGTATACCACAGGAGATACAGATGAGTATTTTGTAGATGTGATGGGATACAAAGAAACTAAATACAAAATCCAAAAACTGCTGGCTGCACAGCACTGTACAAACTACCCATGGTTTGCCCTGTGACCATGTGGCTGCCTGGAAGCTACAGCTCACTGCCACTGACCAGTGTCACACAAGAGTCTCAGACTGCACATTGCTAGTGGGAAAAGATAAAAACTCAAGACTTGAAGCATGGTTTCTACTAAGCACAGTTGGCTGTGGCACCATCGTCAAGTTGAGAACTTACAATTAAATCACTGTAAGTTGGAGGCTGTTCTTCTCCTCTTGTTCTCATGTAGAATCTGCCTCCCTTCGAGAGTCTCTACTCTTTCTCACAGCTGGAAGCCCAGTGAGGTAATGATGAATCCATTCCTGCCACATGATGAAAGCAAAACTCCAGAAGCAGCCTCACCTGTGAGGCCGTGGAAATGGAGGCACAAGAGCCCTGCCATAGACCTGCTGAAGTCAATGCTGCATTTTAACAAGATCCCCAGGCGATTCAACTTCACACCAAGATTTAGGAAGTACTGACCTAGAAGGTAGAGCACCAAGATAGAATGACTCTTGCTCCTGGACCACCTATCAGTTCAGACTTTTCTGAGAGGGAAGTAGACCTTCTATATTTGTGTATGCCACCTTTATTTTTACCTCTGTTTGATCCAGTACATCAACTATATTAATATTTACAAACATAAAATACAGTATCACTTACCATCATAGTTTTTCTAAATACAGTATACTTGTGTTTTATTTTGACTTTATCCAATATCACTGTCACAACTAAATCACACATACAATAGCAGTTTTATTGAGCAGTTAACCTGATTATATGCTGGCCCACAACCATAAAATTAAAATAAATTTAGGGAAGGATGGAGGGGGTGAAGGGAGGGCTGGGGAATGGGGAAAAAATAAGAACCAAGAGACTCACGTAAAGGTACAAGATCCCAATGATGAATGTAACTGCACTGTATACCTAAAATGTACCAATAAAGTTAATGGAAAAAAAATAAAACAAATTTATAAATGAAAAAAAACTATAAAATCAGTAAAACTCTAAAATTGTTTTAACGTAATGAGGGCCAGGGATTTAGCTCAATAGTTCCGCCACCTGCCTCAAAAGCACAAGGACCCAGTACCAAAAAAAAAAAAAACATAACGAGGTGGACAATTTTTCCACAGGAACAAAATCATTTTTCATAACATGACAGTGGAACTGATGCTTACACACAAATGTCTTTGAGTTTGGCAGCTTTCTATCACCATGTGTTTTGTGATAGCTCAATTCTCTCGCCAGTTGCCTCTATCTGAAGTTCCATCAAATCACCACTAGCACCAAATATCAATACCCTTTGGCTTCCCTTGGCCTAAATCCATCACTTACATATTAAATTACCTGTGTGCTTTTCCCATTCACCCAGAAAAATCAAAGAAGTACAACTTAACACCAACAATTTTATAAATACAACTGCAAACATGATTTAGAACATAAGACGCTCATCCAGAAACCAAGGAAAATACAATGTATATTTACTCAAAGAAACTGCACACAAATAACAAGTTTATTTACAATAGCCCAAAACTGAAACAACCCAAATATCCTTCATCAAGTGACTGGAGAAATAAACTGCAGTACAGCATGCAATGGAATACTACTCAGGAACAGAGAGAAACATATTGGTGTGTACAACCTGGGTCAATCTCAAGTGTATTATGCTAAGTGAAAAAAACCAATATCAAATGTTTACATACTGAAAAAAAAAAGTTTACATACTGTATGATTCCAGTTATGCAACTTTTTTTTTTTTGGTACCGGGGATCAAACTTGGGACCTTGTGCTTGCAAGGCAGGCGCCGGAACCACTGAGCTAAATCCCCAGCCCTATGCAACATTTTTGAAATGAGAAAATTACTGTGATGAAGAACGATCAGCAGTTGTCAGGGGTTAGGTTAGGAAGAGTGTGTGACTGCAAAATGACAACATCACAGATTCTTTGGGTGATGCAACAGATTATATCCTGGATGAGATAATGCTTGTGCAAATCCAGAGATGTGATAAAATTTCACAGGACTACCTGTCAAAACAACTGTATATAAACCAGGCAAGGTGGTACCTGCCTGTAATCCCAGCACTCTGGGAGGCTGAGGCAGGAAGATCACATTGAACCCAGGCTGGTAAATTCAGCAACTTAGCAGAACCCTCTAAAAATAAAAAAGGGTTGCTCAGTGCAAAGGCCCTGGATTTAATCCCCAGTACCAGAAAAAAAAATGCACATAAAAACTACTGAAATCTGAATTAAGTCTGTAGTTTAAATATTAATGGTGGCTGTCATACCTTTTCATGATAGCTCACACTGTGTTTCCCAGATGCAGTGTGTGCTTTTATCTTCGCTCTTTTCCTCTTTTGCCTCTTTTTCTATTTACTCAGCCCAAACTTGCTCTGCAGAACCAGTTTCTCTCCCACTCCTCATTTTTGCTTTCTTGAATAAACATTGCTACTGATTTATTTTTTCCATTAAGTTTATTGGTACATTTTAGGTATACAATACAGTTACGTTCATCATTGGGATCTTGTACCTTTATGTGATGCATCTTGGTTCTTATTATTTCCCTGCTCTCCCTTCACCTCCTCCTCCCTTCTTATTTACAAAGATTTTGTTTCCATTTTTTTCCTTTCTCATACTTTTTCTTTTCCCTTCTTTCCTTTCCCCTACCCCTCCCACTTCCCCTACTCCTTTAGACCTTTTCTTCCTATTTCACTATATCAATTATACGTTTGATCCTTATTAACATTTTTAGTTTTTCACATCAGAGAAACTATTCGGTATTTACACGTGTCCTATTTATTTCACTTAAGAATATGGCCTCAATGTGCATCCACTTAGCTATAAATGTCCCTAGTTTCTCATTCTTTATGGCTGAGTAGTACTCCATTTTATTAAAAAAAAAAAGACAACATCTTCTTTATCCAGTTTCCAGCTGATGGGCAATTGGGCTGTTTCCAAGTTTTAGCTATTACAAACTGTGCCACTATAAACATGGTTGAGCATATATCTCTGTGGTGTGATTCTTTTAATTCTTTGGGGAAGATACTCAGCAGAGGAATAGCTAGGTCAAATGGGACTTCTAATCCCAGTTCTCTGAGGTATCTCCATACTGACTTCCACAGTGGTTGCACCAGTCTGCACTCCCACGAACAATGGAGAAGGGTTCCTTTCTCTCCACAACCCCTGTCAGCATTTGTTATTGGTTGATTTTTTGATAGCAGCCATTCTTTCTGGGGTGAGGTGGAATCTCAGCATTGTTTTCATCTGCATCTCTCCAATGACCAGTGATGTTGAACATTTTTTCATATGTTTATTTGTTGCTTTTACTTCTTTGTCTGAGAAATGTCTGTTCATTTCAGATGCCCATTTTTGAACTGGGTCTTTATATTTGGGGGGTCTGACTTTTTTGAGTTCTTTATGTACTCTAGATAGTAGACCTTTGTCTGAGGAGAAGCTGGTAAAAAATTTTTCCCACATTGTAGGTTGTCTCTTAGCTCTGTTGGTGGTTTCTCTTGCCGTGCAGAAGCTTTTTAATAAGATGAGATCCCAGTTGTTGGTTCTTTGTGCTAGTTCCCATGCTACTGAGGATTTGTTCATAAAGTTTTTTCCTATCCCAATGTCTTCAAGAGCTCCACCCAACCTATCCTCCAGCAAGTTTAGTGTTTCTGTTTTAATATTTAGATCTTTAATCCACTTTGATTTTAGTTTAGTGCATGGTGAAAGATAGGGATCTAGTTTTAATCTTTGACTTTGCCACTGCTTTAAAAATATATATCAATGGCAATTTCTTGGTTTGATAATGCATGCAGATTATGTAAAACATTATTAGGGGAAGCTAAATAAATGATATACAGGAACTCACTATACTATTTTCACCACTGTGTATGAGTCTAAATGGACTGTAGTTTTCTTTTCATCTTTTTTTTTTTTTTTTTGGTACCGGGGATCAAACTCACAGGTGGCGGAACCACTGAGCTAAATCCCCCGCCCATTTTCTTTTCATTTTAACTTACTAACAAAGAGGACTGAACTAGACATCTCTTGAGATTCTATACTTTAGAATGACCCAGGCATGACACCTATTATAGTTTATATCTAGATCCACCCCCAAAGCCTCATACACTCATAGGTGGAGTTTTGAGGAAGTAACTGGATCGTAGATGTTTGACACTAGATCATGGGTATGTGATCCTGGATTAGTCTACTGATGGGTTTATAGCTGGGTGCGATGTTAGGAGGTGAAGCCTCATGGGAAGAGATGGGTCACTGTGGGCCTGGAAGGGTATTATATATCCCTGCTCCTCCTTTAATTGCTGCTCTTCCTGCCTGCCTTGCCATGAGGTTTTTCTCCTCAGCCATGCCCTTCTGCTAATCCATCCCGCCTTGGAGCCAGCCAACTATGGACTGAAACCTTTACAAATTGTGAGCTAAAGTAAACCTCTCCTTCTCTAACTTGTGGGCATAGAGTATTTTGTCCCAGCAATGAGAAAGTAACTGAAACAACAAATGTCAAAGGAAACTCAAAGAAAGAAGCACTTATAGCTCAGTGGTTCTGCCGCCTGCCTCGCAAGTGTAAGGTCCCAAGTTCGATCTCTGGTACCAAAAAAAAAAAAGAAAGAGAGAGAGAGAGAGAAGCACTTAGAAAGGGACAGAAAAGGTCACCTTTAGAGGGAACAAAGGAATCAGACATTGGAAGAACTGACTGGCCAGATAAAGAACCATATAGTTAGTGCTTCAAGAAGGATATGGTGCAAGACTCCTCATGGATGGCTGAAACCCTGGTATCTTAGCCACTTTCCTTGTCACTGGGACTAAGTACCTGATACCCACGACTTAAAGGAGGAGAGGTTTATTTTGGCTCACAGTCTGTAGAGGTTTCAATCCTTGTGTGGTCAGCAACATTGTGGAAAACCGGTCAGCCTGGGAAGAGGAAAACTGCTTACATCATGGCAGCTAGGAAGCAGAGAGAAGCAAGGAGCCAGGAAGGAAGATATACCCTTTCAGGGATGCTCCCAGTGACCCACCTCTTCCATCCACGACCCACCTTCCACAAGCTCTGCCTCTGAGCACATGAGACTCTTGGGGAACATCTGGACATAACCCATAACATTCTGCCCTTAGCCCCCCCAAAAGGTCATGTGCATTTCTTTATACAAAATGCATTTAGTCCCTAAGAGTCACCAAAGTCTTAGTTCCAGCACTGCTGAAAAGTCTAAGTCCAATGTCTCCTCTGAAACTCAAAGCAAACTCTTAGATGTGACCCCTTGTAAAAATCAAAAACCAAGTGGAACACTTCCAACATACAATGCCACAGGATAAACATTCCCGTTCCAGAAGGGAGGAAGAGGGAGATAGAAAGAAATGAGACAAAAGCAAGACTGAAACCCAGCATGGAAACATTAAATCCTGTAGCTCCATGTCCAGAGTCGAGGGCAAGCTTTGATGAGATGTGAACTCCAAAGGACTTGGGTGGCCCTGCTCCTATAGCATTACCAGTGTTTGTAGCCCTCATGACTTCTCTCTTGGGCCAGCTTTGCTCACTCTTCATGGCTTTCCTCAGTCATTCCATGTTCCTCACTTTTTCAACATCCTGGTGTCTCCACTGCACTTTCAGCTTCATACTCCCAGCTTCACGCACTGCCCGCTCAGGGACACACTGCCTGGCCTCCCATGCTTTCTTCTGAAATATGGGTGGAAGCCTCCATGACTCCACAACTCTTTTATTCTGCATGCCTATAAAATTAGTACCTCATGGATGACACCAAGGTCTCCAGTGTTTCCAGCAGTAGTCAGGCCTTTTTGCATCATGGCTGCAGGGGCCTCTAAGTGCCTGGATGGCTGAGCACTGTGAATCAAATCATGGAAAACCAATTTTCTAGATGGCTGTTCTCCACAGCAGAATGCCCTGCTGCTCTCTTCTCAGAGCAAAGTCTTTCACTTTCACATACCAGAGCCTACGAAGGGTGGGGGTCTTGCTGACTCTTCATATGTCCCAAAGCATCCTTCCTATTGTCCTGTTGTAGAGTACTTGGCTACTATATATATATATATATATATATATATATATATATATATATACACTGGGGATCAAACTCAGGAACTTGTACTTGCCAGGCAGCCAAGCTCAGCACCACTGAACTACATCCTCAACCCTACTTGACTTTTTTTTAACGTTAATCCTTTTAGCAACCAAGCTCTACTCTGCTCCAACTTTGTTGGAGCCTTTAATTTTTGGCTAAACTGAAAACTTTTCAAATGGGCTTTTTGCTCCTGACTTTCAGTATAAACCTGGCTCAACATTGGACTGCCTTGAAATTTCCTTCACCAGATTAATTAGTCTACCACACTTAAACTCAGTCTCCCACAAAGTCTCAAGCCATAAGCAAAATGTAGATAAATTTTCTACCAGAGCATAGCATACATGGCCTAGAGTCCAGCTCCCAATGGACTCCTTGTTCCCACCTGGAATCTCCTGAGTCTAATCCTTTCCAACAGCATTTTAATCAGCATTTCAGTCTCCTGAGTTCTGACCAGAATTTCCCATCAAGCTCAGATTACAGGATTCTAGGGATGCTTCCCCTTTCCAAACTCCTCCCACAAACTGGTTCCAAAAGCTTCTAAACCACATGATCAAGTACAGTGGACCCTTGACTTATGAACTCAATTTGTTTGTGAGGGCTGGTTGTAACTCAAGTTGGTTGTAAGTCAAAAGTATTTTTTCCATAAGAAATCAAGGAAATACCCATAATGCGTTCTGAACCTTCCAAAGCAACCCTTAACTAATCTTTTCATAATAAAAAGTGTTGTATGATGTGCATAATTTATCAGAAACATCAGTAATTTTCCTAGCGTAGTCACCAAAAAGTTATAAAATGTGCCTAGTTTACCAAAAACAACAATTTCATACGGTACTCACCATTCAAGTGGACATCTTTGGCTTGCAGGAAGGGAGGATGAAAAGGAAGGTGGTTATTGTTTGGAAGGAGAGTTCCCTTCCATAGAACATCAGGAATCAGGCCCTCTGGTGTCCTTTCTCTCCTTGGGAGAGTCTGTAGCCCACTAGGGCCTGGCTCTGGCTCACTAGGTCTCAACCTTTTCAGAACTAAAAACTGGTCTAAGGTTGTCTGTTTCTGTCTTTAACACTGTTCTATAGTATGACATGGCATTGTCATTAAGCAAGTGAATGTAACAATTGGCTTTTTCTCTGAGTGGGTCTTCTCTACAAATGTTTGTAGCTCTGTCCATTTTTTCAGTCCTTTATTTCAGAAGATCTTTGCTACACTGATTGTTGATACTCCCCCTCCTCTTCAGAAAGCTCCTCAGCTGCCATTCTCTGTTGCTCAGGAAGAAGTTGCTGAAGTTCCTCTGTAGACAATTTCTGTGAGTGTTCCTCCACCAGTTCCTCAACATCACCACTGTCTACCTGCAAGCCTATGGACTCTACTATAGTGACAATGTCATCAACCACAGGGTCAATTGATGGCTCAGGCTCCTCTACTCAGCCTTCAAAGTCTCTCTCCTATATAATTTTAGGCCACATTTTTTTCCAGGAAGATCTCAGTGTCAGAGAGACATTGGCCCAGGAATTCTCAATTAACCCTACACAGGAAAGACCAGCATTCAGGTTGTAACTCGAGACTTTGGTCATAAGTTAAAACCAAACTTCTGGTCATAACCCAAGTTGTCCATATGTGAGGCTAGTCATAGCTTGAGGGTCCACTGTGGGTCACAGTAATGACTCTGTTATTGGGTAGCTTGTTTCTAAAAACGTGGCTCACAAACTAAAAATTACCAGGTTCAAGTTACTCACCTATTCTTCTAGAGTTAGATTCTCATCTCAAACAGAATTAAATGAAACAAGCAAAACTTATTCAAAAGCAATAAAGCAAACTTTATTCAAGAAAGTAAAAGAGAAGAGTGGAAGAGAAACTGGCTCTGCAGAGCAAACTTAGGCCAAGTGAAAATTAAGAGCAAAGATAAAAGTAAATACTGAGTCTGGGAAACAAAACATGGGCTATGATAGAAAGATATGATAGCAAAGATATGATAGCTTCATGGCATTGATATGTCCTTTTATGCTATCTAAATCTTTTTTTTTTTTTTATGCTGTCTAAATCTTGAGGAAACCCACAAGAACTTCTACATGTGGGTCCTGAGGGGCAGTGCTTGGATCCCACGCCTCAGGCTGATGTCAGGTCTAGGCCACCCCATTGGAAACCTTCTCAAGTTCCCATGAGCTGTCCACACGCAGGCGTTTGGAAACCATTCTGCACATGCGTCCAGGACCTTGTAATCAACAGGTCATGCCTCCTTCCCCACCCAGCTTTTTCCACACCCTAATCTCGTATCTCAACCGCACTTCCCTGGTACCAAAGTCTGTCCTAGTCACTTTGTGTGATATTTAAGCTTGTGTGTCTGATTTGTTTCATTTAATATTATGGTCTCAAGGTATATATATTTTCTTACAAATAACTCAAGTTTATTTTTATGGCAGAATAGTACTCCACTGAGTAGAAATACCTCATTTTCTTTATCCATTCATCTGTTGATGGACATATCAGCCACTTCCATGATTTACCTATTATGAATTGTGTGCTATAAAAGTGGTTATGCATGTACCACTGTAATATGATATCTTTAACTATTCTGGGGAGATACCTAGAAGGTACATAGTAGGGTCAAATGGAATTTCTAGTTTTAGTTTTTTGAAGAATCTCCATACTGATTTCCATACTGGTTGTGTTAGTTTACATTCCCACCATCAATGTAGAAGGGTTCCTTTTTCCCCCACAGCCTCACCAGAATCTGTTATTATTTGATTTCTTGATGACGGCCATTCTTTCTGGAGTAAGATGGAATCTCAGTGTGATTTTTAATTTACATTTCTCTAATGGCCAGCAATGCTGTACATTTTTTCATGTATTTATTGGCCATTCATACTTCTTGTTCTGAAACGTGTCTATTCATTTCACTGGCCTATTTTTTGATTGGGTCTTTTATCGGAGGGTCTAATTTTTTGAGTTCTTTATATATTCTAGATATCAGTCCTCTGTCTGAGGAATAGCTGGCAAAAATTTGTTCCCATTCTTTAAGTTGTCTCTTCACTCTGTTGGTTGTTTCCTTTGCTGTGCAGAAGCTTTTTACTTTGATGTGATTCCATCTGTTGATTTTTCATACTATTTCTTGTATAATTGAGATTCTGTTCAAAAAGTCATTGCCTATGTCTATGACTTCAAGAAATTTGGGGCTGGGGATTTAGCTCAGCGGTTTCACCGGCTGCTGCGCAAGCGCAAGGACCCAAGTTCAATCCCCGGTACCAAAAAAAAAAATAAAGACTGAAGAGTTTTACCTGTTTTATCTTCCAGCAGGTTAAATGTTTCTGTTTTAACGTTTATATTTTTAATCCATTTTAATTTAGTAAAGGTAAGTGATATGGGTCTAAATTCAGTCTTTTGCATGTGGATATCCATTTCCCCAGCATCATTTTTTAAAGAGGCTATCTTTTCTCTGGTGTATTTTTTTGTTTTGGTTTGGTTTTTTGTCTGGTTTGTTTGCATTTGTTTGGTTTGGTTGTTGTTTGGTTTGTTTTTTTTATTGTTGTGGGGTTTTTGTTTGTTGGGGTGCTATTATTTGTTGGTTTGTTTGTTGTTTGAAACAAAATCTCACTGTGTAGTCCAGGGTGGCCTTAAACTCACTATGTTATCCAGGCTGGCCTCAAACTTGCATCAGTCCTCCTGCCTCATCCTCCCTTGTGCTGAGATTATAAGCATGTGTCACCATTCCTGGCTCCTGCAGTGTATGTTTATGGCCTCTTTGTCAAAGATCAGATAGCTTTATGTACCTAGGGTTGTTTTGCATCCTCTTTTCTGTTCCATTGATCCTCGTGTCTGTTTTTTTGCCAGTACCATACTGTAGCTTTATAATATAACTTCAAGTCTGGGATTGTGATGCCTCCCATTTTATTGTCCTGGATTGCTTTTGCTATTCTGGGTCTCTTCTAATTCCACATGAATTTTAGGATTTTTCTCCAGTTCTTTGAAGAATATTTTTGGTATGGGGGGTGGTTGCATTAAATATGTACATCAGTTTTGGAAGTATAGCCATTTTTACTCTATTGGTTTTACTTATTCAGGAACAGGTGACATCTTTCCATTTTCTGATGTCCCTTTCCATCTCCTTTTTCAGAGTACTGTAGTTTTCATTGTAGAAGTCTTTCATTTCCTTGGCTGGATTGGTTCCTAAGTATTTAATTCTTCTTGATGCTATTACAAATGGTATTATTTTCCTAATTTTTTTCTCAGTGAATTCATTATTGGTGTACAGAAACACTATTGATTTTTGTGCATTGATTTTATATCCTACTACATTGCTGAGTTTGGTTACTCCTGGAGACTCTTTGTTGAGAGGTTTTACAGGGCTTAGAAGGGAGCTCGGGCCATTGTGGAAGTGATAAGATCTCTGCATTATAGGAGACTACATATGTTGTATGGTCCAGTTTGTGCAGTGTTCACACAATGTCCATGCAGAACCCATGCACCCTTGAGCCAGTGGCCTGCCTGGTCTCAGAGAGCTGCAGGATACCTTACAGATGTTTTCGTAAGATCCCTGGAGGGTAGTGATTCAGCAGACTCCATTTTGACCTTCCCAACTCTATTTTGGGGCCATTGTCCTTACTGCCTAATAGAATCCTAACTCCTGTCTCAACACATTTCACCATAAGTAACTGAAACCACAGAAGCAAGATTTCAGATAAGGAGAGTTACTGTAACAAAGACTTAAAGAGGAAATATGCAAAATTACAAGATTACAAAATTAACACTAGTTTGTTCCATGGTGAGAAAGTAACAACTAACTCCCATGATTGTTACATTCACAAAGCTCCTGCCATGACTCCCAACATCAACATAAAGTCAAGGATAACATCAGCTTTGAAAGGAGTCCAAGTTTATAGGAAATACTCATATTTTACCACTCAGGCTGAGCCAGGAAGGTAGGGTGTTGCTAAGACTGGATGGGAAAGCAGGTAGATCCCTCCATCCCAGGACACATGCACAGAACCATTCCCAGAGCCCTGCATGTGGACTTCTTGGGAGAACTTGAGCAGGTTTTTGATAGGATGGCCTGGACTTTAATGCCAGCATGGAAAATATAAAAAAGAGGCCCCCTTAAGGGCTGACTATAATGTGTCTTTCCAGTAGCTATGCTGTTGGGTGTATTTTTTTTTCTCTCCCTTTTTCCTACTTTCACTTGGCCTAATCACTCTGCAGAGCCTGTTTTTTTGTTGTTGTTTGGGGGTTTTTTTACCTTTAAGAAATGTAAAATTTTCCCACTGTTTATACTTATTTCATCCAATTCTTTATTCAGGACAGAAAGAACCTAGAAATCATATCTAAAAGAAGATTCCAGTACCCCAGAGCCCAGTAACAAGACCAATCAGAACGACTCTAATATTTTTGATTTATCTCAGAGTACAAAGTTTTCTGCTTATGTTTGTATCCTTCCCGGTAGCAGGTAAATTGTTTAGACACTTTGCAAGTAGAGATTTTGCTTTCATTTCAGGACACCCTGATCTGCCCTGAGCACCTTCACTTTAACCTCTGGCGTGACAGAGGTTACTTGCTTTTTCCTTACATACATTGTGAGCCCACTGAGTAGAGGCTGTGTCTGCTGTCTCCCATAGATGGTGAAATCATGGAGAATGTAGTTGGAGAATGTAGTGACCAGTCCAGGTAAGAGTCTAAAACAAATTATTTAATGAAATAATAGTACAATGTTAGGAAATGAAATCGCTAACATTCGTTGGGGTTTGCCATAGGTGGTATACAATGCACTTTCCTTACATCATCCCATTTCACCCTCACATCATGAAGCAGGCATTGCCTTCATTCTCAGGGTACAGCTGAGACTTAAACCCAGGTGGTCCTGACTCCAGAGTCCACATTCAAACCAGACTAATGTGGTGCCCAGATCGCGAGGTCCCCAAAGACCACCAAGGAGCCGATTCCGATGCAAACACACGAGGGTCGTTTATTCAAGCTCGAGCAGGGACTCTCATCCCAGGATTGAGAGCCTCGACTCTAAAACACCAGGGGTTTTTATAGAGGTTACAGCAAGGCGCGGGGGTTTCAATTCACACGCAAATCACACAATTGGCTAGCATTTAGCAAGTTTTGAAAGTTTAAACCTAATTGGTTGGGCCTTGCACGCTGAACTGCAAAGGGCTGCTCAAGTCATCGAAAAGAACATCTGGGATACTGGGGTATTGGGGTAACTACTGATTAGCTGTTGCAGGCCATCGAGAAGAGCATCTGGGACATTGAGGCAGCTACTGATTAGCTGTTGCTAGGCTAGTTGCTAGGGGACTGCTGAACATTATCACAGGCAGGTGGCCAAAGTGCATCTTGTGGTTTTTCTTGGAACTAGAATTTATGTCCAGGCCACCTTACTCTAAGATGGGGCCAAATTTTAAAATGGAGCTACTCAGGTCTCACACTAACATGCCTCCTTTCAGATCATTGGGAAACACTAAGGGTCCACTGAAAAAAAACCAGGCCTAATCATCTTATCTCTTTAAATAGGTTATTGAAATAACATATCTGAAAAAGGCCAAAGACCTGATTCTCCAAGGAATTGACAGTGTTTTTATTAGTAACCAGAATGACTAATTCAACATGAGCTCTTGAAGCCAGGCCACAAGGCACAGAGACAATCACATATAGGGATGCAATGGTGAGAACTGAGCATCAGATGAAGAGGCTGGAGTGCACGGGTTTTCCCGTAGCATTTCTATGTACCTTCTGTGGTTCTCTGCAGATGTGAACCTCAATTCCCCTCCATACCCAGTCCCCATTTGGCTGCACCCAGAACTAGTCCCGTCCTCTTACAGTTGGCCTGGAGTGACAGCACGAAATTACTCCTCTAGGAGACAGCAGAGATCACAAAATGCTCCAGAATTAGAAGCTGTGCCCTGGGACCAGCTTAGCCCTCAGACCTCAAGAGGACCAGAGAGGGGACCTAAAAATCTCAGAGTGTGCAAACAAGGTTTCCAAGACTACCCTTCTTCAAGAAAAAAAAAAATCAACATTTAAAAAGCCATAACTTCTCTATACACAAATAATCAACTAGCTGAGAAAGAAACCAGGAAAACAATTCCGTTCACAATACAGATTCAAAAAAAAAAAAACGATACCTAGGGATTAATCTAATCAAGGAAGGGAAAGACCTCAACAATGAAAATTACAGAACACTGAGGAAAAAAATTAAATAAGATACTAGAAGTTAGAGAGACCTCCCACGTCCATGAATCAGCAGAATTAAAATTGTTAAAATGATCACATTACTAAAAGTGATCTACAGAATCACTGCATTCTCCATCAAAATTCCAATTGCATTCTTCATAGAACCAGAAAAAACAATCCTAAAATTCATGCAGAACAAGAGACTCAGAATAGCAAAAGCAATTCTAAACAACAACAAAAAAAGAGCAAGGCCAGAGGCATCACAATACCTGATTTCAAATTATACTACAAAGCCACAATAACAAAAACAGCATGGTACTGGCACAAAAATAGACACATAGACCAATGGAACAGAATACAGGACACATAAATAATCCCATGCATATACAACCATCTGATTCTGGACCAAAAAACCCACAAATATATGTTGGAGAAAAGAATTCCTCTTTCAAAATGGTGCTGGGAAAAATAGATATCCACTTGTAGAAGATTGAAACTAGATCTCTATCTCTCACCCTATACAAAAATTAATCCAAAAATAAAAAATAAAAATTTTAAAAATTTCAAAAAAATTAATTCAAACTAGATAAAAAATCTAGGTATAAGACCTGAAATTTTAAAACTGCTAACAGAAAACATAGGGGAAACACTTGAAGCTAGAGGTACAGGCAAAGACTTCTGAGTAGGACTCCAATAGCACAGGAAATAACAGCAAGAATCAGCAAATGGAATTACATGAAATTAAAGTTTCTGCACAGCAAGGTAAATAACTAACAGAGTGAAGCCTATAGAATGGAAGAAAACTTTTGCCAGCTACTCTTCAAACAGAGGATTATTATCTAGAAAATATAAAGAACTCGAAAAAACAACACATAAAAGCAGCCCAATCAATAAATGGACAAATGAATTGAACAGTTATTTCTCAAAAGAAGCCCATCTCAGCCACACAAATGGCCAAAAAGTACACACACACACACACACACACACACACACACACTAATAGTTATCATCTTTAACTATTAGGGAAATGCAAATCAAAAAAAAAAATACATTGAGTTTCCATCTCACTCCATTCAGAATGGCTATTGTCAAGAATACAAAAAACAATAAATGCTGGCAAAGGTGCAGGGCAGGTGGAGGGAAGAAACTTTTCTACACAACTGGTGAAAATGTAAATTAGAGGGCCAGGGATGTAGCTCAGCGGTTCAGCGCCTGACTGCCAAGCACAAGGCCCTGAGTTCAATTTCTGGTATCAAAACAAAACAACTGTAAATTAGTACAACCACTATGAAAGTCCACTATGAAAGTCAGGATGGAGGTTCCTCAAAAAACTAAAAATAGAACTACCATATGAGACAGCTATATCACTCCTTGGTGTATACTCAAAGGAATTAAAGTCAGCATATTATAGTGATGTCTACATGCCCATGTTTATCACAGCACAACTCACAACAGCCAAGATATGGAACCAAGCTGTGAAATCAGCCTATGTGCCCATGAACAGATGAATGGATAAAGAAATTGTGATTATATATATTTTTTAAATATTAAAATATTTATTTAAATATTTATATAAACATATATATTTCAGCCACAAAGAACAAAATCATGTCATTTGCAGGAAAATGGGTAGAACTAGAGATCATTATGCTAAACAAAATAAGCCACACTCAGAAAGATAAGAAAGAGGAGGAGGAAGTGGAGAAGGTAGCAGAGGAGGCATTATTAGACAAGAAGGGAGTAAGTGGGGAGGGTGGAAGGGAGAGTAATGGGGTATAGATATGATCAAAATATGTTATTTATCTGTATAAAATACCACATTGAGGGCCGGGGATTTAGCTCAGTGGTTCTGCCGCCTGCCTCACAAGCGCAAGGTCCTGAGCTCAATCCCTGGTACCAAAAAAAAAAAAAAACCACATTGAAACCTAACATTTTATAAAATTATTAGGTACTTTTTTCTTTAACTGTCCTTATCTTGCCCCAGTGACACCACAGTTACAAATTACATTCCCTAGGCAAATAGCAGGAGGGAGGAGACAGAGATAAGAAATTTCATCATAGGCATTAGAGGTAGTAGGGGAGCTCACCTGCTTTAGGACAACTTGTTTTTCAGGTCCAGAAAAGCTGCACCCTTTGTAGATTTGCTTCATGTCTTTTGCCAAAAGGATATTAAACGTGTATTCACTCAGAAAAAACTTCCAGGAGAGTGTTAAATAAGAGAAGGACGTTGGCCTGAGGCTGCCTCAGTACTTGGAATTTCTAGGTAATAAGCTGCAAGTTAACTCAGTGGTGAACAAAATGAAAACCTAAAGATAGGAGTATAACAAACAGCCCATCTCAGCCACTCACAAGCAGACAAGTTCAGTGATCCCAGGCTGTGACCAATCAAGCACTGAGCCATGTCCAGTCAAGCTATTTCCTGTCTTTACTCCATGCTTCTGCCTATAATACTCCGGCTTTGCATGCAGGAGCTCTCTAGACCTTTTCTGGTTCTGAGTGCTACCAGATTCATCAATAATTCTTTGCTCAAATAAATTTTGCTAAATTGTGTAAAGTTTTTCTTTTACCAAGAAATTTGCTGAAAATGGCTCTTCTCGTCTCTCAGACATGAATAACCAGAAAGGAGCAAAGAGAACATGTGATCTAAAGGTGAAGTTTCTTTTCCTTTCTATCCTCTAGAACAGGGATGGCGAACCTTTTAGAGATTGAGTGCCCAAACTGCATCCCAAACCCACTTATTTATTCCAAAGTGGCAACACTGCAATTAAACCTGCACACTGAGGTTTTAGTTTAGAAAAAAAAAAACAACTGTTATCCAAGGCTCAGCTGCTGGGGCGACTTGACTCTTGTGCCGACAGAGAGTGCTCCTTGTACCATGCATTCTCCACCACTGCTCTGGAGCTTTTATTGCAAGCACTGCAGTTTGAGTACAGATTTGTAGGCCCCACCCGCATCCCAGAAGCATCACACTTTGAGACTCTTGAGACTCAGCAACTTCGGACACTGGAGCAGTGGAAGATGAACGAGTTGAAGGGACTTAAAACTTCCAAGTAATTGTCACATTGTGAACAATACAAGGTCCAGAATGAGGGCTCAGACCTACTGGGCCCTTGGTTTGAACCCAATAAATGAAAACTTCCTGTGACCAGGAAATAAGGTGTCCCTTCAAACATTACCATATGTGTCCAGACTTCTAGAGTTTGTCCTTAAAACTGGGAAACCTTACTTGTCCTAGGCTTGCAAATGATTGAAGGATGCTCTGCACAAAGCCCCATAAATATAACCTCTCTACTTTTTTTGTAGATAAATATCACACAAACTTCATGTGGGACCATGCAGGCCGTATGCAGAGGCCCTCCAGCACTTCTCCCTGTGAAAATGCACTAACCACCCCCTTCACCTTTCTTCCCCCTTTTCCCCCAAATCACCTTATTCTAGCCCAAAATAATCTCTTTCAGCCAGGATATAATAATCTCAGGAAAACTGATGGACCCACATTTTAACCTACTGCCTCTGCCAATTGAAAGGCTCTGGAGATTAAAATTAATCCGTCAAGAACAAATAATTTGTGGGAATTTGGCTGTTTTTAATTTATCTCAAGTAATTCAGTCCCTGTAAAGAAAAGTACCATGGACTAACATCCATAATCTCCAACATTTATATTTTCTCCCGCCCTCCCTCCCTCCCTCCCTCTCTCTCTTTTGTATTTTACAATACCAGGGATTGAACCCAGGGCCTTCACACTGAAGTACATCCCCAGCCCTTTTTTTTCTTTTCTTTTCTTTTCTTTTCTTTGAAACATGGTCTTGCTAAATCACATAGGCTGAGTTCAAACTTGTGATCCTCCTGCCTCAGGGCTCCCAGAGTGCTGGGATTATAGGTGTGTGCCACCATAACTGGCTCCAATTTTCTGATGCTAATGAAGACTTCATCAATCCAAATCCTAACTAGAAGGAAATTAAGTATGAAGGCCAAACTAAGAAGCCTTCCTGCCTTAATCTTTCCACAGATTAAACAATGCCTTGACATCTTTGAACCTTTCTAGTTCAATTTCTTAGAAAAAACCCAGACTATTATAAAACCTTCATATTGTCCCATGGTGATGAAGAAGGAAACCCAGATAGAGGAGGTAGAGCACAAGCAAATTTATTTAAAAGATACACAGCCAAAGAAATAAACCTCCCACTAGCTAGGAGGGGGTTCTGAGTAGGATGCCCACAAGGGCTCTTTGTCTAGGGTTCTTAAAGGATTTAGAAGGGAGCTCTGTACACTATGTGCACACAGTGTCCATGCAAGGCCCATGCATCCTTCAGCCAATGGCCCACCTGATCATGTTCGAGCAAGGTCCCAGACAGCCACAGAACACCTGACAGATGATTTTGTAAGATCCCTGGAGGGTAGTAGCTCAGCAGACTCTATTTTGAGCTTCCTGGCTCCATTTTGGGGCTGCTGTCCTTATTGCCTGATAGAATCCTAACTTCTGTATCACTAATTCCTGTTCCACTATGATAATCTGACCAAGAGTCCAGGATTCTTCTGGAAGATTTCCCCAACAACTTTCTTTTATCATGAACACCAAGGGGAAATTGTCCCAGATTATTCCAAATGAAATATTTAAAGCAAAAGTGGTCATAGTCCTCTGGGCTCTCAACAACAGACATAGCTCAGACACCCCAGCTTTAAGGTATGAGAGTCTCCAGGGTATCATGGAATTCACGACTCTTCTCAGCTCCAAGATTCTGAAAGAACATTTGGGAATGGGGAAAGGTTGGGCAGCTGAAAAGCCTTCTTTAGTTTCAAGGAATATAAGAGGTTTTGTGAGTAGGCATGAAGTCTTCAAAACAAGTTGTATAACACCGTCAATTCTCCTCCCTCAGACTCTTTGGGATTTTCCCAATCATGCCTCATTTCTTCAGGCAGAGGCTCAGTTGGACACTATTGCAGTAACAGAAATGTTATGGAGACAGAGATCATCCTCAGCATTCATCTGGCTCCTTGATGAACACCCCATTCCATTCTTGAATGGCCTAGAGCACAGAACCCATAAATCTTCCCCAATAAAGATCTGGCCTGCTGCACCTCACCTGAGCTCAGATTCATTAGGTCTGCCTAATTGATACCATTAATAATTCAAAAAGTGTAGAATCACAAAACATTTCATCTCAAAAGGAATTGGTTGCATTTTTCTGACCCCTGGGAATGTTTTGCAGCCTGTCTCCTATCCCTTGGAAATCCAGAAATGTGCAAACACAGGCTCCCACATCTCCTGTTTCCTCCAGAGCCAGCTCTTCGGAAAAGCTCCAGGTCCAAGATTTCTGGCCTTTTCTGGCAGAGTAACTGTGATAAAGAAAATATGCCGTATCATGCTACCATTCTAGGACAAAAGTGGGATCAGTTCTAAAGTACTTTAGGGTATTTTGTTCATTCATTCATTCATTCATTGGTTCAACAAATGTCTCTACGCTAGGCTCTCTGGCAGCTCTGGTGACACATGGCACAGTGACCAGGCCCTGCTCCTCAACTTCACATCTAGTGAGAGTCTGGATAAATAAATGGGCAATGATAAATCGAAAGAAAACCCTGTGCTGAGAGAAGGCCCTGGAGCACACAGGAAGCAGCCCTTACTCAGGCCAGAGGGTCAGGGCCTAAAGAGTTAGTGCCAAAGAGGAGTCAACTGAGAAAATAAATACTCTTGGGATGGGAAATAGTATGTGAAAGAGATCCAGAGAAGAGAATATGGTTAGATGGGGACTGGATGTGGTTCCAGAGAGCTAGGACAAGCACTGAATGAGAGGCCAGAGAAAAAGACAGTGATCAGATTGTACCGCAACAGAGAGACAGGACTTAATCCTAAAGTAGCTCAAAATAGCAAAAGGCTTTAAGCATACTCTCATTCATTCATTGCAAGGCCCTAACAGACAATAAATATTGCAGAAAGTGTAAATGCCATCAAGAAAGCAAAGTAAGCCCAGCATGGTAGCATATGTCTGTAATCACAGTGTTCCGGGAGGCTTAGACAGGAGTACCACAAATTCAATCCCAGACTGGGCAATTTAGTGATACCAAGACCCTTTCTGGAAAAAAAAAATAATAATAATTTTTAAAGGGGCTGGGGAGGT
Organism: Heterocephalus glaber; assembly: GCF_053883595.1. Lineage (NCBI taxonomy): Eukaryota > Metazoa > Chordata > Mammalia > Rodentia > Bathyergidae > Heterocephalus > Heterocephalus glaber. Next base: position 15,437,192 of record NW_028258403.1, read on the forward strand.
AGCTCAGTATGAAGGCCCTGGACTCAGTCCCCAATAGACACACACACACACCCCAGAGCAGAGCAGAGAAGTTAGTGAGTGGGTGTACAGCTATTACAGATCACAAATGAAAAACAAATCGTTCTGCCATGGGGAAAATCAACTGTAGGAAAAGCAATCAGTTGTTGCTGCTCTTAATTCAGAGAGAAATGTACAGATTATTTTCTAACAAGCCATCTCGCCGGGTATAACCTGTATGGACAAAAGCAGAAAAAGCATGATCCCCACTTATGTTTCATCAAAATATAATACAGCAATCTTAAATAATAGCATTTGCGGACAATATGTTACAAGTGAATTTCGTGTATATCTTTAACATAGGGACTTTTTTTATCTAAAAATCAACTTTACCAGGGGCAGTGGTACATGCCTATGACCCCAGCTCCTTGGGAGACTGAGGCAGGAGGCAGAAAGTTTGAAGGCAGCCTGGGCAACATAGAAAGATCTTGCCCTTCAAAAAAGAAAATCCAGGGCCGGGGATTTAGATTTAGCTCAGTGGTTCCGGCGCCTGCCTCACAAGCACAAGGTCCCAAGTTTGATCCCCGGTACCAGAAAAAAAAAAAAGAAAATCCATTTGCTTATCTACACTATTCAAATTGAGATTTTCAACTGAATTAAGAGTGAGACTTTATCCCATAAACTGATGTGAAGTCTAACATTAAGATCAGGGTTAAACAAAGGACTTTATAAGCAACCTTTTGAGAATTAAGAAAATTTCTTTTTTTTTTTAAGTTGAAGTTTTTTTGTTTGTTTGTTTTTCTTTTTTTTTTTTTTGCACTTCATTAAATTCTTTTATTGGTACATTGTAGGTATACAACACAATTACATTTCTCATTGGGAATTGTACCTTTACATAATGCATCTTGGTTCTTACTTTTTCCCCATTCCTAGCCCTCCCTTCACCCCCTCCACCCTTCCCTATTTACAAAGACTTTATTTCCATTTTTTCCATTTCTCAGCATTTTTCCTTTCCCTTCTTTCCTTTCCCCTGCCCCTCCCACTACCCCTACCCATTTGGACCTTTTCTTCCTATTTTGCATTATCGATTATTCATTCTAATCATTGGTACATTTTAGGTATACAATATTATGACATTCATCATTGGAAATTTGCACCTTTACATAGTCTCTCTTGGTTCTTATTTTTCACCCTTCCCCTGCCCTCCCTTCAACCCCTCCATTCCTCCCGATTTACAAAGATTTTGTTCCTATTTTTCCATTTTCTCATATTAATCCCATTCCCTTCTATCCTTTCCCCTAGCCCTCCCACTTCCTTCCCCTTTGCCCCTTTTCTTCCTATTTCACATGACCTATTATACATTTTAGTCCTTATTTACACTTTCAGTTTCTCACACCAGAGAAACTATTCAGTATTTATACATGTGTGTCCTATTTATTTCACTTAAGAGTATCGCCTCAATGTGCATCCACTTACCTATAAATGTCTCTAATTTCTCATTTTTTATGGCTGAGTAGTACTCCATTTTATTTAAAAAATCACATTTTCTTTATCCAGTCTCCAGTTGATGGGCATTTGGGCTGTTTCCACATTTTAGCTATCACAAACTGTGCTGTTATGAACATGGGTGCACATATATCACTGTGGTATGATTCTTTTAATTCTTTGGGGAAGATCCTGAGCAGGGGAATAGTGGGGTCAAATGGGACTTCCAGTCCTAGTTCTTTGAGGTATCTCCATACTGATTTCCACAGTGCTTGCACCAGTCTACACTCCCACCAGCAGTGGAGCAGGGTTCCTCTTTCCCCACAGCCCCGCCAGCATTTGTTATTCGTTGATTTCATGATAGCAGGCATTCTTTCTGGAGTGAAGTGGAATCTTAGCATTGTTTTCATTTGCATCTCTCAAATGACCAGTGATGTTGAACATTTTTTCATGTATTTATTTGCTATTTCTACTTCTTTGTCTGAGAAATGTCTGTTCATTTCAGATGCCCATTTTCAGATTGGGTCTTTAAATTTGAGAGGTCTGATCATTTTAAGTTCTTTATAGATTCTAGACAGTAGACCTTTGTCTGAGGAAGGGCAGGTGAAGATTTTTTCCCACATTGTGGGTTGTCTCTTCACACTCTTGGTGGTTTCTCTTGCTGTGCAGAAGCCTTTTAATAAGAAGAGATCCCACTTGTTGATTGTTTGTGCTAGTTCATGGGAAACTGAGGTTTTGTTCATAAAATCTTTTCCTACACCGATGTCTTCAAGGGTTCTACCTAACCTCTGTTCCAACTGGTTCAGAGTTTCTATTTTAATATTTAGATCTTTAATCCATTTTGATTTTAGTTTAGTGCATGGTGAGAGATATAGGTCTAGTTTTAATCTTTGGCAAGTTGAAGCCCAATTTTTCCAGCACCATTTATTAAAGAGCCTATCTTTCCTCCAGTGAGAGTGTTTGGCTCCTTTATCGAAGATGAGATGGCTGAGTGTGTCTGGCGTTGTTTCTGCATCTTCTAATCTGTTCCACTGGTCCTCAGGTCTGTTCTTTGCCAGTACCATGCTGTTTTTATCACAGCTTTGTAGCTTTGTAGTATAGTTGCAGGTTGGGGATTGTGATACCCCCTGCCATGTCTCTGTTACCTAGAATTGCTTTTGCTATTCTGGCTCTCTTCTTGTTCCAAATGAATTTTTGGATTGTTTTCTCAAGGTCCATGAAATATGCTGCTGGGGTCTCAATTGGAATTGCATTAAATCTATATAGCAGTTTTGGAAGTATGGCCATTTTCACTATATTAATCCTTCCTACCCAGGAGCAGGGGATGTCTGTCCATTTTCTGATATCATCTTCAATCTCTCTTTTCAGAGTGCCATAGTTTTCAGAGAAGAGGTCTTTGATTTCTTTCATTAGGTTGATTGCTAGGTATTTCAGTTTTTTGGATGCTATTGTGAAAGGAATTATTTGCCCTATTTCTCTCTCAGTGAGTCTGTCATTCGTGTAGAGGAAAGCTATTGATCTTTTGTGTGTAGACCTTGTAACCAGCTACTTGACTGAATTTGGTTATTAAGTCTAGAAGACTTTCGGTGGAGTTCTTGGGGTCTTCTATATAGAGTATCATGTCATCTGCAAATAATAACAATTTGACTTCTTCATTTCCTATCTTTATTCCTTTTATTTCTTTCTCTTGTCTAATTGCCATGGCTAATGTTTCCAGAACTATATTGAACAAGAGTGGTGATAGTGGACATCCTTGTCTTGTTCCTGATTTTAGTGTGAAGGATTTCAGCTTTTGACCATTGAGTATGATATTGGCTGTTGGTTTTTCATAGATGGCTTCTATCAGTTTGAGGTAGAGACCATCTATTCCAATTTTTTGTAGGGTTTTTATCATAAATGCATGTTGGATTTTGTCAAATGCTTTTTCTGTGTCTATGGAGATAATCATATGGTTTTTGTCCTTGGCTCTAATCTATGGGACACAATGAAAGCAGTCTTACAAGGAAAATTCATAGCAGTGAATACGCATATTAGGTAAACAGAACGAGCCCAATTAAACAACCTCATGCTGAACCTCAAGCTTCTAGAAAAAGAAGAGCAGGACAACCCCAGAGCTCATACAAGGGAGGAAATTATAAAGATCAGAGGAGAAATCAAGGCAATAGAGACTAAGAGAACGATACAAAAAATCAATGAAGCCAAGAGTTGGTTCTTCAAAAGAATCAACAAAATTGACAAACCCTTAGTCAGTCTTGTCAGAAAAAGGAAAGAAAAGGCCCAAATCCATGCAATTAGGAATGAAAAGGGTGAAATTACGACAGACCCAGCAGAAATCCAGAGGATCATCAATACCTACTTCCAGAACCTATATGCCAATAAGATGGACAACACAGAAGAAATGGACAGATTCCTAGATACATATGAATTACCAAAGTTGAATGAAGAAGACCTAAAAATTGAATGAAGAAGAACAGCCCAATATCAACCAATGAAATTGAAAATGTAATTAAAAACTTATCAACTAAGAAAAGCCCGGGCCCTGGTGGCTTCACTGCTGAATTCTACAAGACATTTAGAGAGGAACTGCTGACACTACTATTTAAACTCTTCAATGAAATTGAAAGGGAAGTAATACTCCCAAATTCATTCCTGGAAGCAAGCATCACCTTGATCCCTAAAGCAGAGAAAGACCCAACCGAAAAAGAGAACTACAGGTCAATCTCACTAATGAACATAGATGCAAAAATCCTTAATAAGATACTGGCAAACAGAATGCAGAAGATCATCAAGAAGATCATACACTCTGATCAATTGGGATTCATCCCAGGGATCCAGGGATGGTTTAATATACACAAATCAATCAATGTAATACAGTATATCAAAAGAAAATTTCAATTCTACCCAGGACTGGCATAGCACAACTATAATCCTAGCACTCAGGAGGCAGAGGCAGCCTGGACTACATAGTGAGACCCTGTCTCAAAACATCCTCCCAAAAAAGTTATTTTTAAATTCCTTTTCAGATTTTTTCCTTTCTGTTTATGGATAGATTAGAGATACTCAAACTAACAGTGATCTTTCTATATTCTGGCAATCTCATAGTAATGACTATCCTGCCTCCTGCTTTGATGACTGCTGTCAAGAAAAAGACAATCCTATAAAGGTAGTGAGATCACAGTTGCAAGGAAAGAACAGCATAAGGTCTGGTAGTTATCTTATTGATCTCTGAGATTTGAGGGCAATTACAGTTCTTCTCTTGTTGATAGCCAGGAAGAACAGAAACAACAAAATCATTTTCGTTGGGTGTGCCAATTCTGATCGCTGCATGGTTGCGGCATGGTGGCTGCCTGAAGCATCATGCTGGGAAAGGGCAAAAGGTTTGGTGAGCTAGCTCAGGCGCTCTGGTAACAACCCTGCAGACACAGAGAGCATGCTGTGGCACAGAAGCTAAGAATCTTCCCTGTGGAAAATAAACTCTACTTTCCATCTACCCTGCTGCAAGTGCACAGGTGGGATTAATTAGAATCATTTGGCAAGGATGGGCCATCCACAGTCGGGGCAGATGGGAACAGGCAATTGACAAGAAATCTTTTCCTGAAGCTCTTTTCCAAGTCTGGATGATTGATTTTCTATTTTTAAGTGGATAAGGTGACTGAATCCCGGATAGGGACAATCTTGCTTGATTTACTTGAGAGACTAGAATTCAAAAGTTCAGAGCTGTATACTCCAGGTTTGTATACTTTACCACAGGTGTGACTCAAATTAATTAGTTAAAAATAATCCCAAATTATGCCAATGATCAGCCTACTTTGGGGCCAACACTATTATTCTGCTTTTCATTATTGCTGCTGCTGCTGCTGTTGTTATGGCTGTTGTTGCTCCTCCATCTTCGATGTCTTGCCTGGTTTCAGTTTTAAAATATGAAGAGTTTTGGAAACTGGCTATATAACAATGTGAATGTCTTTGATATTGCTGAACTGTACAGTCAGAAATGGTTAGGATGGTAAATTTTATGTTGTATTTTTTTACCAAATTGAAACAAAAAATTTTAATGCACTTGAAATTAAACCTGTTTGAAGGGAGAAGCCAACTGCATTTGAACCCCTGATCAACCACTTACCTTATGTAGGACCTTAGGCAAGTTATTCAAGCTCATAATTTCTTGACATGTAAGAGGACAATAACAGCGCAGGCCTCACTGAGTGGCTGTAAAAAAACAATGAAGCCAGGGGTGGTGGCACGTATCTGTAATTTCAGCACTGTGGGAGGCTGAAGGAGGAGGATCAAGTTCAAGCCCAGCCTGGGAAACTTAGTGACTTAGTGTTACACCTGTGTTTAGGTGTCCCCCGCAAAGCCTCATGCTTTTTCTGAGGTGGCTGAATCTAGAGTGTGTGATGCTGGATTAAGGGCATGGGATTACTAAACCACAAGAGGGATTGGTTTGGCACCGCCCTAATCCCAGTAGTCTGGATAAAATAAAAGGGGCAGAAAGACATTGTTAAGGTCCCTTGTTGCTCTTGCTACTTTGTATGTGCCATGTTATTTCTCCTCTGCAATGCCTCTCTGCCATGTGCCACCTTGCCTTGGAGCCAACTGATTATGGACTGAAACCTCTGCAAACCATAAGCCAAATAAACCTTTCCCCTTTAACTTTGGGTGTCGCATATTTTGTCTCAACATCTAGAGAAAGTAATGAGCAAGACTCTGTCTCAAACATAAAGTAGATATGAGCTGGGGATGTGCAAAGGCCTTGGGTTCAATCCCCAATATTACTTTAAAAATTGGAGTTTTCATGTTTACATCACTGTTAATAATTTGGGGCTACAAGAAGAAATCATACAGACACTTGAAACAAGGCTTCTTCTGAGAATGAAAAGTGAAATCAACATATGCAGCAACAGAGGCATGAAGTCCCATGAGAGAATCAGAACAGCCTGGGTCTTAAAACATTAGGGCTGTAGTCTGGTTGAGGATATTAATTTGCAAGGAGAGAGAACAGGCCAACTAAAAACAGGTTGTGTAGGTTGCAGATCATGGAAAGGTGGTCAAAGTTGGCAGTTTCCACCCAGGAAAGAGTACAGTGGCTTGGGGAAAAGTACAGTGGCCCACAAAGCAGACTTGTCTAGGCAAGTGTCAGTTTTGTCACTAGAATGAAGATCTCTATCTGATGCTAGTAAAACTTGGACTCATAACTAGCTACTCTCGTTCTAGCTTCCTGAAGACCAAGGAACAAAGGCTGATCACACTGAGTTCTCTGTGTGGTGTGTCTACAGAGAAAGACTGCGGGCTGGAGGACACAAGCACCTGGTTCCTCTTAGCTCTTGTTTCTTTATATGAGCTTGACGAACAAACTTGCCTTGAATGTCAGATATCACTGCAATGACTCTGGCTAAGACAACATGACCACCACTATCCAACTAGCTGTAACAAAGCCAAGCAGGACAGGGAGGTGACGATACCAAATTCACCCTTGAACTCAGGCGCCAAAACAGCCAGCTGCTCTTTGTTCGGTGGGAGCAGCCACTCAGAGCATTTCTCCACTGTGCTGTGTCCACAGAGGGGCAAGGGTGCCCAGCCCCAAAGAGGGGAACAGCCTAGTATCCGGTGTAACCATCTCCCAATAAACCATAACCAGATTCATGAATGAATAAGCTTCTGGAGCTCATGGGATTTCACATCTTATTTCAGTCAAGGGGGCAAATCCTTCATAAGCTTTGCATTGCTGCACCGCTCCTGTTGTCCCAAATTCTGCTGACTCATCTGGGCCCTTCCCACCGCTTGCAAACTGAACTGCTTTTCTCAGCCTTTCCAACACAGCAGGAGAGGTGACAGCCACCCACCCCAAGTGTCCCAACATCGTTATTTGGGAGTAGGAAGGAGTTTCTGTCTTCCTGCCATAGTCCTGAGATCAACTCCCCTCTACAGGTCCAGTTTTTAACTTTTTAGATGAATCCATACCTTGTCTCCTTGTAAACTTCTGAGATTCTCATTATGCTCTAGATTTATGAACTTTTCTCCTAGTTCCCTCACCATCCATCACTGTTCTCACTTCTTTCACAACACAATTGTCTGACCAATCTCTATGATTACTACATATTTCCTTATTATTAGCTCCTAGTAGCAGAAACCACATCATCCCATAATCCTACAAGAACATTACCATATATTAGTCTCTCTGACGTGGCCTCTGGACTGTGGCAATGGAGGACCTGCTCAATTTGTGACAACAGGGATTAAAAGATCACAGGTTATGCAGGGTGTGGTGATACATACCTGTAATCCCAGCATTAGGGAGGTTGAGTGAGGCAAGGGGATCCCCATGGGTTTGAAAAAAAAAAAAGCTGATCATGGTGGCGCACTCTGGGAGGCTGCAGCAGGCAGATTGAAATTCAAGCCCAACTTGGGCTAAACAGCAATTTAGCAAGACCCTGTCTCAAAGTAAAATACAAAAAAGGGCTAGGAAGAATGTAGCTTAATGTGAAGACCCTGGGTTCAATTCCCAATACTGGAGGAAAAATAAAACACACACAGAGACAGCACATTACAATCAACGGAAGAACAAAGAAAGGGCCAGGGATTTAGCTCAGTGGTGCTGCCGCCTGCCTCACAAACTCAAGGTCCTGACTGAAAAAAGAGAACAAAGAAAACACCCTGGCCTGGGACCTAGCCCTAAGAGGCTAATTTAATTTATCTGATTGAGTTTCTAGTGTGGAATGATCTAGGATGCAGCATGGGGATTTTCCAAGAACAGCTGAGTAGCGGACATGGAAAGGTAGGCTGAGAACCCAACACAATCACCAGAAACTGTTTATGGAGACAATGCACTGCATTTGCCCCTCACAAGCACCTTTGAACTCTGGGGATCATTCTCCATTTTGTAGATGAAGAAACTGAGACTCGGAGAAGTCAGATCACAGGGCCAATTTCATGTAGCTCTGAAACACAGAACCGAGATTTGGAACCTGCTCATTGAATTCATGAGTGGATGCTACACTCTCACTCTCTGTGCCATTTGACCAAACCCAAACTAAACCAGGCACACAAACCAGATTACAACTCCCTGCAGGCTGCAGTAGTTTTCCTCTCATCTGCTTATCCATGTCACCCCTTGATTATATCCATAGGAAGGCATGTGGGTTCAGTCAGATGGTAATGGATAGGTGTGGGCACAGAAAAGACAACATGAACGTTTCCCTACCCAGCCACCCATGTATCTGGGGTGTCCTCCCTCTCCTATCTGTCTTGTCTGCTTGCACTGTCTCCTCAGTCTTTCCCCACCCTTTCTGTCCACCTACCAGAGTCCCAACTCCTTCCTGGAAGGGCAGTGATGGAAACTTAGTCTTGTTGGAGACGCCTTTTGATCCCAGAATGGAGTAGCATTGGCAATAAACTTTCTTGATGCCCATAAGTTTGATGCACTGTCATGTTCATCAGTATTCTGTGTTTTCCTCTCTTGCCAAAACCTTCTCCTGAGAAGGAGGAAGGTAAATCAAAGAGGGAAAGCTGGAGAAAACCCTATCCTGTCGTAACAACTGCCAGCTGTCTCATAACTCATGAGCAAAGGCACCTTGGCCTTTATTCACTGAACAATGCACACCTTTAGTTTCTGACCCACCTTCTCCTACTGCTGAAGGGAAGCTGTTTCCAAACACAGCCCATCACGTACACACCCTGTCACACCAAAAGCCCCTGGCAAGAGCAGTAAGTCAAGGGCCCTAGAAGCCTTTTCCTCTCATCAAAGCAGGGCACATTAGGCTGCTCCTGGCCCAAGAGGGCATTCCAACTCAAACAAGAGTCATACCTGAGCCGGGGATTTAGCTCAGTGGTTTCATCACCTGCTGCGCAAGCACAAAGACCCGAGTTTGATCCCCGGTACCAAAAAAAAAAAAAAGTCATACCTGCCATGTGCTGGGAACCACTACATTAGTCATGTTCTGTGTAAGAAGGGAAGCAGGTACTTACACATCATTTCAGGCACTTGTGTCTCAGCTAGCACTTTCCCTTCCACTGTGTCCCTCTTTCCTCCTTCCTGGATGTTTACAGTCTCTTCTCACTTGATGTCATGACTAGGCCGCAGAGACCCTAAGCATTTTGTCTGAGCTTTGAGATATGAGTGTATTAGGGTTTTCCACAGAAACAGAACCAATGGTGTGTGGCAAGGGGTGATGGGGCCTGGAAAATCCAATATCCATGGGGCAAGTTGGCAATTCCAGCAAGAACCTGATGTCTTGAGTCTGAGGCAGCCTGGAGACAGAATTCCTTTCTCTTCAAGGGACCTCATTCTTTTCTCTTAAGGCCTTCAACTGGTTGGGTGAGACCCACCCACATTATGGAGAGTAATCTGCTTTATCCAAAACTCACTGGTTAAATGTTAATCGCATATTTTTTAAAAGTACCTGCACAATATGCCAAGCATGGTGGTGCATGCCTACAGCCCTCGGGAGGCTGAGGCAGGAGGTTCACAGCAAGTTCAAGGTCAGCCTACACTACATAGTGAATTTGAGGCCAGCTTGGACTACAGAGCAAGACCTTGTCTCAAAATAGATGATAGATAGATAGATAGATAGATAGATAGATAGATAGATAGATGATAGATAGATGGATGACAGATGATAGATAGATGGATAGGGCCTCCACAGCAACATCTAGGCTGAGGTTTCACCTAACACCTGACCACCACACCTGAGCCTAGCCCTGTCATGACGTTAACCCTCACCCTGGGTATAGTGGTACACACCTGTACTCCCAGCACTCTAGGAGGCTGCAGCAGAAGATCTGAGAGTTTGAGCCCAGCCTGGGCAATTTAGCAACTTAACAAAACCCTGCCTCAGAATGAAATAAGTCTAAAAGGGCTGGGAGATAGCTCAATGCAAAGGCCCTGGGTTCAATCCTTAGTACTGAAGGAAAAAAAACCAATTAACTATCATCACTAAGGTGAAGGGAGGATGTCAACTAGAGCCCTGGGAGAGTAGAAAGTGCTGTGTCTAGTTGTGCATCTTTCTCAATGGAAACCCTGGAGCCCTTTGGAATGGGTATTAAAGGAGAGAGAAGCCACAAACACTGAGAGCTTCACAGCAGCAATGTACAGAAGGTGTCCAGCCCCACAGCTTATGTTCTAAGCCTGGCACCTCTATCTTAAGCTGCTGGGTGAATTCTTCACCTCCCTCATTAGATGTTAAGCCATTCAACTTAAAAGCAAAGTTGCTCACAAGAGACCAGAAGAACTGCCAAGAAATCTGAAGCTCCACCCACGTATCATTTCACGCAGCAATAATGTCAGCAATAATATTAATATTGCATTTTTGAGGGGCCGGGGATTCAGCTCAGTGGTTTCGCCGCCTGATGTGCAAGCACAAGGACCCGAGTTCGATCCCCGGTACAAAAAAAAAAAAGAAATATTGCATTTTTGAAATTATTTTATTTAAGTGTAGGGTAAAACAAAGGAACCAAATATATGGATATTATCAGCAATCAAGATTTTTAACATAAAAGAAAAGAAATGCACCCATCAATAAATAAAAGGGAAAAAATTGTAACGTTAAATTGGACCTGCTAGTGTAACATATGACTGTGATCTTTAGTGTATTTTCTAGACTTGACAACCAAAAGGAACTAAAACAAGGACATCCCAATAGGGATTAGCACAACTAGTTTCCAGACTTAGTGTTTACATACACAGTTCCCTGATCAAAAGCCCAAGGAGGAATGCGGATTTATCTCAGAGGCACAGTGCCTGCCTCACAAACACAAGGTCCTGAGTTCAATCCCCAGTACCAAAAACAAACAAACATACAAAAAGCACAAGGACTCCTTAGAAATGGCTGGTTTCAGGGCTCCCTCAGAGAACACAGATGAGCCCAGGATGTCTTCAGCCAGTAAGTAAGCAAAGTGCAGAACGACCAGGAGGGTTATCTCTAAGGAAAACAGGAGGGAAGCTGTTTGGTAGTATCTACAAAAGTTAAACATACCCTGCGTACAGCAATTCCACTCTTCAGTATATGCCAACCCCAGCCCAAAATAGGCTTACTCAAGGACAGATAACAGAATGTTCACAGCAGCCCTGTTAAATATGGTATATTATGAAGCAGCAAACAACAGTATTAGTAATCATCCTAAATGTCCACCTACATTAGGATACAGAAATGGCAAGAGCAATGAAAGAGTAAAATGCACAACTTCACACAATGTGGATGAAGCTCGTAGAGGTAATGATGAGCAAAGAAGCCAGGCAGAGAAGAGAACCTGCTCTATGATTCCATGTACACAAAATTCCTGGACAGGTAAGCTTGTTAATAGTTTAGAAGTGCCAGCTGGGTGTGGTGGGATGTTAATCCCAGCTCCTTCCTAGGCAACATAGCCACACCCCATCTAGACCAAAAGAAATAAAGATAAGGCTGGTGGCTACTCCCAAAGGGCCGGAAGTGTTAGGAATAGGAGGTGTGGCTGGGGTGTGTGGGTTCATGGGGTACTAGCAATGTTCTGTTTCTTTATCTGGCAGTTGGCTATACAAGTATTTGCTATGGGAAAATTTTTTGAACTATTGACTTAATTTTTTGTGCTTTTATCTATATGTTAATATAAATATATTTCAATGTAAAGCTTTACTTAAAAAAAAAGCCAATCTTTCCAGGCATGGTGGTGCTCGCCTGTCATCCCACCATTCAGGAGACTGAGGTGGGAGGATCACAAGTTAGGGGACAGACTGGGTTACAGATCATGTTCAAGGCCAGCCTGGACTACAGAAAGATGCTGTCTCAAATTTTTTTAAAAGCAAAGAAATCACTCATAAATGTAGAAAGAATGATAAAATTTAAAGATCACCATTTTGTAACCCCCTATACAATGATCAATTCATGTAACAATCACCGATGGAAACTAAAACCATTATGCTCAAAGACCTGAGTTCAATCCCTGGTACAAAAAAAAAAAAAAAATCTAAATGGAAACTAAAACCATTAGATGAAAACATATTACATACAGACATCTGAAGAATGGCAAAGGGTCATCCAAAGACCACTCACTTTTACATAAGAGAGCCATTAATTATGTTGAACTCACTATGTAGCCCAAGCTGGCCTCAAACTCTCAGCAGTCCTCCTTCCTCACCCTCCCCAGTGCTGGAATTACAGGCTCTAGCCACCACACCCAGCTAGAAGAACCATTATTCCTTTGCAATAGAGAGGCCTGGTGGCCATGGCTTTAATCCAGTGATTGAAATTAGTATAACAAACAATGGAAAGCTATGGCATTCTGTGTCACCTGATATAATTCAAATTAATCAAGCAATATAACCTACAGCCATGTATTTTCCTCGCCACTTTAGAATCACCAAAGATTTTCAAAATCTCCTTCCAACTATAGCAGAATCTAAGAGCCAGGACCATGCATCAGTATTTTTTAAAGTTTCCCAGGTCCCTGCAATGGACAGTTAAAACATTATGGACAAAAATGTATGGAATACAGCTTCAAATTTCAATTACATATAAGACATAGAGCAATGGTTCTTAACACTGACTTCACATTAGAACCACCCAGGGAATTTTGAAACTAGTGCCACCTCAGCTGTGTCTCCAGTGAATCTGATGTAATTAGATCAGAGTAGAGCTGTAAGACCACTGTCCTTACCAAAGGCTCCGAGGAGCTGACTATAGTGAAGCACACCCAGGGATCCCAGCGGTGCCTCCAGAATGTAAGACCAAGGGCCTTACCAAATGCTCCAAGGAGCTGAAGTGGAGCACACCCGGAGATCCCAGCGGTGCCTCCAGAATGTAAGACCAAAGGCTTTACCAAATGCTCCAAGGAGCTGGAGTGGAGCACACCTGGGGATCCCAGCGGTGCCTCCAGAATGTAAGACCAAGGGCCTTACCAAATGCTCCAAGGAGCTGACTGCAGCAAAGAACACCCGGGAAGGAACACACCGGACAAGTCGAAAAGTGAAACAGACCTTAGTCTAGCCAGACGGCACTCCCAAAGCAAAGTAGCTTAGAGAGGCGTCAGTCCAGAGTCCAGGCTCTTTTTATAGGGGCTTGCAGGGGAGTTAACAGGCGAAATTTACAGAAGAAGGAACAAAGGTTTATTGGTCTTACATTTGTATGTTAATTAGCCTGACATGTACTGATAGTCAGGAGATGCTTTGTAGATTGTTCTATAGATAGTGGTGTCCGGAACAAAGAGTTGGATAATTATGGCTGATACAGATCTTATCTAGTGTCCTGGAACTAAGAAGCATCTTTATCTATTTACTCACATTCAATCGCAGTTGGGGCTAGGAGAGTTTTATGATTACAGAGTTATGCAGTCGTACAGAACTCAGGAATTTATTTTCTCTTTTTTTTTTGCTGCCGGTGATCAAACTCAGGACCTTGCACTGGCAAGGAAGGCAGCGGAACCACTGAGCTAAATCCCCGGCCCTAAGAGTTTATTTCCTAGGTCTTAAATTTTAATTAAATAACCTCCCATAAGAACAGAATGGACCAATCACTCCCTCTCCCTTGTCAGGTCAATCTGATTCTCACGTGTGGCCAGAGTCAAGGATTCCCAAAATAAAGGGACAAATTAACACCCTGTGGAGATAGACAAATCCAGGATGTGGTACATTCTGTAAGACCACTAGCCTTGAAGCAGAACTTTAAAAATTAAGAAAGGAAAAACAAGTCTCACCAACCCTAAGCAATTCCCCCTCAGACTTCCCCCTCCCTGGCTGTTAACTTTGTTCCTGTAAGTAAGGTTTTATGACACTTCACTTCTGTAAGATCTTGCTTTTTATCCACGAAGATATGCTAAGTTGCAAAAGTATCACTACTTAATTAACTGTCTCTGTCCCGCTTCTGGAAACCTGCTTGCCCATCCACCTGTTTTGCACCACTAGGAATACCAACCCCTTCTGTAGGACTGCATAACTCTGTAATCATAAAACTCCCCTAGCCCCAACTGCGATTGAATGTGAGTAAATAGATAAAGATGCTTCTTAGTTCCAGGACACTAGATAAGATCTGTATCAGCCATAATTATCCAACTCTTTGTTCCGGACACCACTATCTATAGAACAATCTACAAAGCATCTCCTATCAGTACATGTCAGGCTAATTAACATACAAATGTAAGACCAATAAACCTTTGTTCCTTCTTCTGTAAATTCGCCTGTTAATTCCCCTGCAAGCCCCTATAAAAAGAGCCTGGGACTCTGGACTAGCCTCTCTAAACTACTTTGCTTTGGGAGTGCCGTCTGGCCAGACTAAGGTCTGTTTCACTTTCCGACTTGTCCGGTGTGTTCCTTCCCGGGTGTTCTTCGCTGCAGTCAGCTCCTTGGAGCATTTGGTAAGGCCTTTGGTCTTACGTTCTGGAGGCACCACTGGGATCCCCAGGTGTGCTCCACTCCAGCTCCTTGGAGCATTTGGTAAGGCTCTTGGTCTTACATTCTGGAGGCACTGCTGGGATCCCCAGGTGTGCTCCACTTCAGCTCCTTGGAGCATTTGGTAAGGCCCTTGGCCTTACATTCTGGAGGCACCGCTGGGATCCCTGGGTGTGCTTCACTATAGTCAGCTCCTCGGAGCATTTGGTAAGGACAGCGGTCTTACACTTCAACCACATGTATAAAACTAGAGCTTCCTCTTTGTTGAGGGCTCAGCCTTTGGATACCAACTCGCTGGGCTTGTGCACACTTAAATAAATCTTCCTGTTTCACCCATTGGTTTCTCCGATCTCTGAAATCCTGCAACAGCCCAGAGTCTTCAAAAGTTAATGTTATGCCCCTTTGGGCCAGGCTACCTCGTGTGCCAGATGGTTGGTGATTCTCCAATGGATATGGGGTGTTCCCCAGTCTGAACCCCTATGCCCTGCAGAAGGCAACTGTCACCCCTAAGGACAGAGGGGAGGAAGAGGAAGATGATGAAGAGGAGGAGAACATGGAGGACACTCAGGAGCTGCTGGGCAGCATCAAGGAGAGCATGGAGCAGAACACAGGTGAGCTAGAAGATCAATATATAATTCGATTTGTGAAAGAAAAACTAAAATCCATGCCTTGTAGGAATCAGGGTTACATCTTGAATGGATTCCCAAAGACCTATGATGAAGCAAAAGACCTGTTCAATCAGGAAGCTGAAGAAGAGGAAGATGAAATCAGAGGCAAAATATTTCCTGTTGATAAATTAATTTTACCTGAGTTCATCTGCGGTCTGATGCCTCAGCCAAATTTCTGAAGGAGCAGGTGATCAACTTCCTGGAGAGCATCGTGGTCAGGACCCACTACACCCAGGACTGCTTCCTCCGGGTGCTAAGCAACTACAGGGTCATCAACACCGAAGATGAGACTGTCTACAACTATTTTGATGAAATCGAAATCCACCCCACACACATTGACGTAGGAAAATTTGAAGATGCTCAGAACAGACTTGCTATCAAACAGCTGATCAGAGAGATTGGGGAGCCTTGGAATTACTGTCTAACAGATGAGGAGAAGGTGGAGCTGGAGGAGAGGGCTGCAGAGATGCACCTGGCCAAGGAGGCTGCCAAGGAGGTGGCCCGTGAACAAAAGGAGGCTGTGGAAACAGCAGAGGTTGGCCCGCTGGGAGGAGTGGAATAAAGGACTAGAGAAAGTGAAGAGAGAAGAAAGAGAACTACTGGAGGCGCAGTCTACTCCACTGAGAAACTACTTAATTACCCATGTTATGCCAGCTCTCATGAAAGGTCTGAACAAGTGTTTCGAGGTTAGACCAGATGATCCTGTTGCTTTTCTGGCAGAATATATTTTCAAGAACAATCTTGAAACACAGTAGAACTCTGAAGATCTGGTGTCATCCAACTTTACATAGCAGATCAATTTAACATTGTCATTGGAAAAATTGCTTTCAAATTACTTTCCCAGATTTTGAAATTTTTTCCTGTAAGCAAATATTCTATAAAGTAGAACCATTATAAAAAGCAAAAAGTCCATGTCATGGAGGGGGAAAGAAAGGAGGAGCTCTTCTATGTTAAAATACATAACCAAAAAAAAGGTATTGAGTGTATTCATTTATTAAAACAACTATAGACATTTTACAGGAAAATTGGTGAAATTTAAATATTAAATTGATTTTAGATAGTTAATTTTTAGTAGGGATAATGACGTTGTGGTTCTGTACACAAATATCTTTTTTGCTTTGTTTGTTTTTTGATACTAGAGATTGAACCCAGGGCCTTCATACTGAACTACATCCCCAGCCCTTTTTAAATTTTTTTTTACTTTGAGACAGGGTCTTGTTAAGTTGCCCAGGCAGGGGCTTGAACCTGCAGCCCTTCTACCTCAACTTCCCAGAGATTCCAGGGAGGTTTGTGCACCATGCCATGCTATGCCACACTGTAACATCCAGGGGTGGACAGCAAGCCACTGTTCTGCTGGAACATGCAGCTCCCAGGGATCCTAAACCCAGCATCGGTAAAGAACCAAAGAAGCAGTTTAAACTAAAAGAAAACAACTTATTTGAAGATGGGAAAGGAGGAAAAGAGACATGAAAGACAGCAACTAGGAACAAAGAGAGAGAATTGGAAAATGAATTGCTCGTGGACCTCTTGTCTGCAGCTCCTTTTATTGAGATGCTTGTCCCACTAAAGCTCTTGGAATCCGACTGACCCCCTAGCTTGTCTTTCATTTTAACCTTGGATTTCTTCTGCCCATGTGACTTTTCCATTTTCTTTGGTGGAGAGTAAGATTATGGGCTGGAGCCTTCTTGACAGGTAGTTTAGGCAAGTGGATTAAGTGAAGGCAAAGTTTGTGATTCTTATGTTAATCTCGCTACTTAGGAACTTCCTGGTGCTGAGTACTTTGCCTTTACTTCCTAATTGCTTGAGATTAGCTGCCTTTGTCTTTCTAATTCCTCAGAGTCTATCTGCCTTTGCCTTTCTAAGTGCTGGAGTCTGGCTTCAGAAGTCAAAACTGCCTTATTAATTTTTTTTTTTTGTACCGGGGATCAAACTCAGGACCTTTGTTTTCGTTTTTTTGTTTTTTTGGTACCAGGGATGGAACTGGGGACCTTGTGCTTGCTAGGCAGGCGGTGGAACCACTGAGCTAAATCCCTGGCCCATCCCTTATTAATTTTTAATAAAGCCCAATGAGGCCTTCATCCTCTCTCTTTCCTACCTACAGTGCTCCCTGTCCCTACAAGAGTGCTGGGATTAGAGGTATGGACCACCACATCAGGGTGACAAATTTCTGTTCTTAGGTGATACATGCTGAGCACTGAGAAGTAATGTGTCATGATATGAATCTAATTAACTTCCCAATGGATCAACAACAGCAGAAGAAAACAAGGTATACAAAAAGAGAAGTGAAGAAAAAGGTTCATAGCTATTAAGGCTAGGCAAGGACATACGGGAGTTTGTTGTATTAATTCTTCCTAGTAAGTTGAGGAAATTAGAGAATTTTTAATGGGAAGAATTAGAAAATTTTTAATGATTCTGTCCATGGCTATTGGGAACAATACATGTTGTGCCCAGATCGCTAGGTCCCCAAAGACCACCTAGGAGCCGATTCCGATGCAAACACACGAGGATCGTTTATTCAAGCTCGAGCAGGGACTCTCATCCGACACCGATGCAGCAGGTCAGGATTGAGAGCCCCGACTCTTAAAATACCAGGGGTTTTTATAGAGGTTACAGCAAGGCGCGTGGTTTCAAAAAGGCGCGGGGGTTTTAAATCACACGCAAATCACACGATTGGCTAGCATTTAGCAAGTTTTGAAAGTTTAAACCTGATTGGCTGTGCCTTGTGCGCTGAACTGCAAGTGGCTGCTCAAATTATCAAAAAGAACATCTGGGCTACTGGGGTATTGGGGTAACTACTGATTAGCTGTTGCAGGCCATCGAGAAGAGCATCTGGGACATTGAGGCAGCTACTGATTAGCTGTTGCTAGGCTAGTTGCTAGGGGACTGTTGAACATTATCACAGGCAGGTGGCCAAAGTACATCTTGTGGTTTTTCTTGGAACTAGAGTTTATGTCCAGGCCACCTTACTCTAAGATGGGGCCAAATTTTAAAATGGAGTCACTTAGGCCTCACATACACACAAAGCAGTTCCTGGGCTTTTGGCAGATGAAATGTTGAGGAAGCAAAGGGAAGGACACGGTGGCCAGACAGAGCCAAGGCCCCAAACTCAGCAGCACAGGAAGGTGCCCAAGGTGTTTGGGAAGTGTATTCATTCTGGTGGGGGGAGAGTGAGAAAGGATCACAGTGGTCCTGCTTCTTTGCAGCACAAATTTACTTTTTTTATTTCAGTGATTTGCCCATTTCCTGAGAGAATTTTTGTTCTGTTTTGTTCTGTTGTTTTCTTTCCTCCCTTCTCCTCCTCCTCCTCCTCAACCATCTCCATCCTTTTTCTCCCCTCAGAAACATTCAAAAGAAGTCCTATGCAGAAACTCAGGGGAGGGAACTCAATCCACTGTAGAATTCTAAACAGGACTTTCCTGAGCTCGGACATTGCCAGCATTGCGGTAATGACTGCTTGACAAGCAGACTGCAGGTGTCAGGGTAGGAGATTCCAGGTCACTGCAGTCCTTCAGCTGAGATCTCTCCTTGAAACTAGGTCTCTGGATTTTAAAACTAGGACATCACAACCATTACATCTTACAACTTTACCAGCACCAGTCACAAAGTAAAAATGGCTAAAGTTAGTTGTACCAAACATTTTTGGATATCATCTCTTTAAACACTATCGAAGTATTATTAATAGTATTATTGCTGTTTACCAGATTAGAAAACTGAAGCTCAGAGTTCATTGACTTTGTCAAAGTTCCACAGCCAGTTAAGTGGAGGAGCTGGGATGGGAATTTCACCAGTCCAACTGCAGAGCCTATGCTGCATCACCTACATTAAATGCAAAAGCCATTTAAATACTCTTTCCCTGTGTTCTATTGCTAGAAGCAAAATAGCTTTTATTTAGTTTTCTCTGTACTTTACAGTTGCCAATATCTTGCTAATCTTCAATAATTTTCCACAACATATGACCTAGTCCTGGTCACCACTGCTCACTAGTCAGGCTGATTTCTAAAACACAAGAAAAGAACCATCCCGCTGGACTCACACTGGGTGAAAGAAAATTGAGAGAAAAAGAACTGGAGACTTGAGCTGGAAATATAGCTCAATGGTAGAGCTCTTGCTAGCATGCATGAGACCCTGGGTTAGAGCACCAGCATGGCAATAAATAAATGAATAAATAAATCAAATAAACACCCAGAGACTTGATCAGTGGATTGGTGGTGAATCTGTCAGTCCATGCATCTGCCTATCTACCTTTCTCTCCCATCTTGCCCTCAGCCTCTCTTTCGCCATCTCTTCCTGTTTCATCTCCTTCTCTGTTTTATTTCTCTTTGTCTCTAAGTCTCATTGCCTCTAAATCTGTCACTGTCTCTGTATCTCTGCCTCTCTCACACCCATGTACATGTACAGGCATGCACACAACTAAATTTCAGAGCTGTACTTCGCTTCCTAGACCTGAAGAGATTAATAAGCTAATTGCAATAGAGGATAGTAGGAAAAAAGAGTGACTCATGCCCCCGGGGGCCACCATGTCCTTAAACCTGCTTGGCGGCATGTCACTGCAGGGAGGATAGGAGGACAATCGGTGCTCATAGTGCTTGCTGGCCCTTGCGGAAGCCACCTGCCCCCCACCTTTCCCAGACTACTCTGAACACTGCTGCCCTGACCTGGGGGAGCTATTCCATAAGCAACCCTGTAATGCTATGGGCTGATGACTACAGGCACCCCTACGGCTACCTGCCCAGGTGCAAGGAGGATGACCAGCGGAAGGCTGTGACAGACCTTCAAGAAGTATGGCATCACTGATGAGGTGCCATCAAGAGGCCTGCCTGTGATCACGCTGGTGCCAGTGCCTTCCTCAAATTCCAGAACCTGAACTTCACTCAGTGATTGACAGAAACCTCATTACATTAGGCTTTGGCAAGATCAACCCCACCCACCCACCTTTGGGTGGGTGGCCTGGAACCTAACACTTCACTGGCAGCTCTAGCCCATGAGCTTGATTGCTTTGGGAGTACTAAGACTACTGATCACATCAAAAAAGATAGCTTTGCCTCCATCCAGGAGAGAACCTGCAGCAGCCCAGTTTACCTGTGCTATAACAAGGGACTTTCCTTGGGGTGGACCAGACCTCAGGTTCTGTGGATTTTCCAAAGCAGGAGAGTCTCAGTATCCCCAGCAGTACCAATGCTTACCCCTCCCTGGGCATTATAAGCTTCTCATGGGTGGATATACCAGGCACTGAACCAAGGGTATAGACCTGAGGGTTCAGGATAGGACCAAGACCAGATCTTTTTGGACAGTTCCAGTAAAAGTTCTGGCTGCAGGAACAGTCTGTGGGGCCACAGGTGTTCAGTGCACAGCTGGAGTGGGAGGGCTGGGGGTCAGGTGAGCTGGGAGGGGACCAAGGCATCCCCAAGCCCTGGGAAAACAGGCCCAAACAGCGGAGCTTCTCCAGTGACTGTGAGAGGACAACCCACTGTCCATATGAGGAAGGGAAAGGACCAAAGAGGGTGGGCAGCAAACTGCTGGCTCAATCCCCAGTACCACCAAAAAAAAAAAAAAAAAAAAGCTAAAGACTGTCAGAGTATGCTGACACTGTAGCTAGGTTGGAATGGGCTTCCAGTATTGAAAATAACTGCCTTCCAATAGCTACATACATTCTATAGAGGACCAGAGGTATCAATGGTCTCCTCAAAGACCACACTTCTGGGAGCAAGCTGACCCAGCTGCAGATTGCCCAGCCTGAGCAACTGGACCAGTCTGAGCACAACAAGGTCACGCAATGCATCTGGCTGGGGAGCTCCAGTGACTATGCTGTGCTCCTAGCCAAGCAGGTCATCCCCGGTGGGCCTGGCACTGAAGGGATGCCCAGGATGGAGCCAGGCCCACAGAGGCAGCTTCTCAGGAACCTCAGAAGCAGGCTGCGGGGTGACCGGGGCAGTGACAGCACAGGCATGCTTTCTGCCCTGCGTCTCTTCACAGCAGTGTCTCCATCAGCACTGAGCACCAAGACCAGCTAAAAGAAGAACGCATGTGGTGGTTACAGTGACAGACCCGCCTACTCCATTCCTGTCTTTTCCACCTCACAAAAGCAGCTGTTTTAAAGTTTGATCCCTTCTCTACCCTCTTCTCTTAGTATGAATTCTCTGCTGAGTTATTTTGGTTCATTTGGTGGGAATCGATATCCTATCCACCACTAAAACTAAATTCTTAGATTTGGGGAGTTTGTTTGGTTTTTGGGTTTTGTTTTACAACAATGAAAAGGGACTTCTGCTAAGCTGACTTCTAGCATACATAATACTCTCTACTGTGTTCTGTATTTGCTTTTTACTAACTAAATGAAAAGTTATCAATAAAGCCTTTGTCAGAGGATTTATTTCTTTAAAGAAAAAAAAAAGAATACAGACTCATAAATCAGACAGGCCTAAATCTTTTCAAGCCACATGACCTAGGGCAGGATATAAACCTATCCAAACCACAATTTCCTTGTCTCTGTAAAATGGTAATATTAGAAGTATCACATAGAGCTGTTATTAGGATTAACTACAATCATATATAGATATAGCTCTTAATGCTTAGTCTATGCCAAGCAACTAGCCATAATGCTAGTTACTGTTGTTACTGTTATTTCTCAGTGTCTTATTTTTCTGAATTGTACACTTCGAAATGGTAAAGGTGGCCAGGCATGGTGGTGTACATTTGTAATCCCAGCACTCGGGAGGCTGAGGCAGGACGATTGCCGTGAGTTCAAGGCAGCCTGGGCTACATAATGACTTGAAGGCCAGCCTGAACTATATAGCAAGACCCTGTCTCAAAAAAAAGTCAAGGTGATAAATTTTATGTTATATGTCTCTTACCATAATTTTTAAAAATTAGACAAGCATGGTGGCGCATGCCTGTAACCCCACCAGCTGGGAGGTTGAGGCAGGAGGATCGCTGCAAGTTCAAGGCCAGCCTGGGCTACATAGTGACTTCAAGGGCAGCCCGAACTACCCTGTCACAAAAAATATAAAAATTAAATAAGAATAAATTGAATACAATGTTTTTTTTTAAAAAAAACACAGATAAGTCCCAGGTAGTTTAGGTCACTGATTAATTTTTAAAAGAGAATCTCAGTACTATAGAAAGGTTACCATCTTCAAGAGTTTATGAAAATCAAAAGCAAAAAAAAATCTTTATATTAAAAATGCCTTTAAATAAAAAATTCATACACTCTCACTGCTGTGTAGGTACCGGACATGAGTTAGGCTTTCCAAAAATATTGCTAAGCTTTTCTTTCAGAAACTGGTTCTTCCACACAGTTGCAACTTAGAGAACATTCAGACCACAAGGGTAGTTAATAAGATGCCAGCTCTTCTTTTAATAGTAATACATTAAACAGTTCATTCTCATGATACATCTCAAAAATGTCAGCAAACACAGTTGCCCATAACAGAAGTGGAAAATATTTGCTCTTCCACATGTAAAGTTAAGGCATGAAAAACCTAGATCACTGAGATGAGATCATCTCGTGGAAGAGAAATTCAGATTCCATATCCAGAGTTCCTGCACCAGAGGTTACCCTTTCATTGCCTGCTGGATCAAGGTCATTTAAAAACAAAGGTCATTCACTGTAAATTAATTAACTCCAATAAAGAAAAACCCACATAAGGCCGGGGATTTAGCTCAGTGGTTCTGGCGCCTGCCTTCCAAGCGCAAGGTCCTGAGTTCGATCCCCAGTACCAAAAACAAAAAACAAAAAACTCACATAAGCACTTACTTTCCTTTTTTTTATTTTTTTATTTTTTTGGTACCAGGAATCAAACTCAGATTCATGTGCTTGCCAGGCAGGCACAGCGCCACTGAGCTATATCCCTGGCCCTAGTACTTACTTTCTTGAATCATGCCTATCTAGTGACTCTTCCCCAAGGGACCCATACACAAAGCCCCGAGCCAGGTGACAGCTTGGAATTCAGCTTACCTTTAGGGAAAAGGGAAAAGGTACAGTTAACTGATCATGCTATTTGTTTTACCTACAAGGAGTGATGAACAGCCTGTGGAAGGTTTTAAGGGTCAGGACCTCTACTGCATCTCACATTCAAAAACTCTTTCCACAGTGTCTTGACACCACTGTGACAAACCCCTCTGGGAGCTTGGCCAACAGTTTCTCTTTCTCTGGGAAAGGCCCCTAACATCTGGTGGATGCTGGCTGCCATGTTTGTACCAGCCCATACAGCCACCTCCCCACGCAGGGTGGGCCTCATTGTGCAAAGCCAACAAGTAACTCCCTAGAATTTTGGAACTAAGAAGAAAACAAATTTCTTCCCTTTTCCATAATGTTTTACTCCCAATTTCCAGTTATATATTTATCTCTACATACCTCCTGATTACTCTAGTATCTTTATAACATACTCTCCTTTTTCCTTCAGTTTGCGTTTGCTTCTGTTATTTGCCACCATGAATTCTAACTTATATAAACAATCCCTTGCTCCTGATGCACCTCCTCTCTCTCTGACAACTGCTTCTCAGGCTTCTCAGTGGGAAACTCTTCCTCTGTCGGCACCTTAAATATTGGTTTACCTATCAGAATTATAGGAGGCAATGGTTGGTGTGAGAAAAGTAGTCATATTGGTGAGACAGGTTGACTGAAGCCTTTGTATTTTGTTTGTTTGTTTGTTTGTTTTGGTACCAGGGATGGAACTCGGGACCTTGCACTTACAAGGCAGGCGGTAGAACCACTGAGCTAAATCCCCGGCCCAAGCCTTTGTATTTAACTGAACCAGAACAGGTCTCACTCAGAACAAGCTATTTGCAGTGCAAGTTTCTATGGAAACATGAAACCAAGAAAAAAAACCAAACTAAATAAATAGCTGCAAAGTCAACTTACATTAAGCTATACTTTATTGATAAAAGACTCAGAACATGCATAATTTTTTAGAAAAGACTAGAGCTATATATCATATGTATATATATTATATATAGTTTTTCAGATCTAGTAATTTAGACATATTCAGATATACAAGTCCCAACTCTAACTACAAAAGGAGCCCCTCCCGTGACCTTAGAACCTCTCTGATGCGATACCGTGAAGGGTACAAATATCACTTACTAGTGAACTACTGGAAGTAACCGGCCTAAATCCAAGATCCAGAATACAGGCTGCCATGTCATGGCCGGGACATTTTAAGGACTCAAGGTCATAGAAAGCTGAGGAAGGCTGGAGTTGGAGGGAGGCTTTCTAGACTGATATTACAGAGAAGTAACAGTCGAATGCATTGGCATGAAAAAAAAAAAGGCAATGCATAAACTTTAATTGGAGCCTAAAACTATCTTTGAAGAACTGTTGTTTCTGTTTTGTGTTTAAAATATTTATAAGGGACAGTTTTCAGAATTTGATTACAGACAAGATTTTGTTTTGTTGTGCTGAGGATTGAACCCAAGGCCTCGTACACATTGCTAAAGACTACGCCTCTGAGCCACATCTCCAGCCCCAAGTGTGAGCAAGGCCTTGAATAAATGTTTCTGAAGTAACGTGGATCTTCTGTGGTGCACAAATGATGTCATGCTCAGCTAAGAGGATGTCCTTGTTCTTGGGAGATGCAAGCTGAAGCATGTAGGGTTGGGCTGTTGTGATGCCAGAGGCCCAGAGCTCTTCTTTTATCCCTCTTCTCACTCTTACTCTACTCAGACTTTTCCACTCGATTCACACTCTCACCAACTCCATTCATACTTACTTGGCACACCCACCCATGAGTGTAACTCCCACCCAGGATCTCCAGCTCAGAACTCTCCTCAGGGCTCCAGATCAGGGGACACCATATTCCCACCCTAAGTGTTCCAGCAGCACCTCAGACTCACCACATTTAAAACCAAACTTGGGGCCAGGGATCTGGCTCAGTGGTTTTGCCACCTGCTCCACAAGTGCAAGGACCCGAGTTCAATCCCTGGTACCAAAAAAAAAAAAAAAAAAGGAAGATAAAACCAAACTCATCTTTCCTCTTCCCCCACTGCCTGCTAAAAAACTGAATAAGGGCTGGGGATTTAGCTCAGTGGCACTGCGCCTGCCTTGCAAGCACAAGGTCCTGAGTTCGATCCCTGGTACCAAAAAAAAGCTGAATCAAATCTGTTACTTTTTTTATCTTGATAAATGTCAAAGTGAACAAGCCAGAAACTTCTCTCTTCTTTGCCCCATGTTTAATCAATCATCAAAGCCTTTGTACCTCATAAATCTCTTTATTTCCTCCCCACTCCCTATTTTTATTGTCTTTCTCCCTAACCACATATTATAAAAACATCTTCATTGGTCTTTCTTGCCTTCAATCTTGCTCTACTCCTATCTATCTCCTATTCTTTCACAGAATAGATTTACCAACATAAAAAGCTGATCATATCACCATCCTGCTTGAAATTCTTCAGTGGCTCCCTGGTGCCTCCAAAATTAAATCTACTAAACTCTTTTCCATGGTATGCAAGGTCATTCATGATCCTTGCCTGTGCTTTCCTTCCTACTCTCATCTTCTGCACCCTACTCTAACCAAACCCAAGGTCACTGTGGGTAACTCTGAGTGTCCCCTCCCCACAGTGCATACCAGCACACTCCTACCAGAGAAGCTGCACCTGCTGGAAATCCTTCCCTGCCTTCCTCATCTTATTTGTAATCTCCATTCTTCTTCAGTCCCACCAACCTTGACATACAACCTCATTAAGCCAATCTATTTTAAAGTATTTGTTTATGCAACTTGCTTCCCAATAGGTTATAAGATTCTTAGTGACATGGGACCCTGTTTTTAATTTCTTTAAGTGCCTAGTCCATTATCAGTTTACCAAAGGTACTCAATAATTATTTATTTAAAAATTGACTGTCAGCCAGTGAAATAGTTGGTTTCTTAAAGATTTGGATTTTGAGCCGCTCCCAGCGCAAAACAGGAGGAGGCTTCTGGGCCACCGTACCACCCCTACCAGCACAGAGGAGGTGAGCTGCTCCCAGCGGAAAACAGGAGGAGGCTTCTAGGCCACCATACCACCCCTGCCAGCACAGAGGAGGTGAGCCGCTCCCAGCAGAAAACAGGAGGCTTCCAGGCTGCCATACCACCCCCGCCAGCACAGAGGAGGTGAGCCACGCAAGGCGCCAGCAGCACCACCACACCCCCTCCCCATTGAAATGAGAAGACACATAAACAAGTTTCAAAACCAGACTTCCAGATCACCTAAAACAACCCCAAAGGGAAATGAGATGGAACACTCTGATACTCAACAACCTGGACTTCATTAACTGGCAACAAAAGAGGATCTGGAAAAAATGAAATCAGAAATAATTTCTCAGATAACAACAGAGATTGTGCCCATAGTGCATGATTAATAAATCTAGAGAGGACACAGAGAAAAAAATAGAGGAGCTGAGGAACATGATGGAATCCCAACATAGGAAACAAATGGAATCCATAAAACAGATACAAACAGATTTCCAGGAGATTAAAAACTCCATTGAAAGTCTGCACAGCAGAATGAGCCAATGTGAGGACAGAATTTCAGATATACAAGATAAGATTGCTATTAGTGACCAGGGAAAGAAAAATTTCTTTAAAATTGTAAGGGACCATGAAAAATCAATCCAGCAGCTGCTAGATGATGGAAAGAAGAATAACATAAGTCTGATCAGAGTCAATGAAGAAACAGGAGAGAGTTCAGATGACGTAAAAAAACTGTTCACAGAAGAGATGGCAGAAAGCTTCCCAAGCAGGAGGAAAGAACTTGACATACAGATAAGTGAGGCATATAGGACTCCAAGTAGCTGTGATTAAAAAAAAATCTACACATAGGCATATAATTGTTAAGATTCCGGAAACCCAATAGAAGAACAAAATTTTACAAGCAGAGAAAAAAAAATCACATACAAAGGAAAGCCCATCAGAATCACAGCAGACTTCTCAACACAAACCATCAAGGCAAGAAGAGCTTGGAGTGATGTATTTCAAGCCCTAAAGGAAAACAACCTCCAACCCAGATTGATGTACGCTGCAAAATTATCTTTCAAAATTGATGGAGAAATAAGATACTTTCACAACAAAGAGCACCTTAAGAACTTCATGAATACCAAACCAGCACTCCAAAAAATTTTAGACAATATCCTAGGAAAAGACAACGAGGATCACAAGCCCAGGAAGCCCAGAAGAATGAATCCACTGGGCATGACAAGAAATTAAATCCAAAGGGGGAAAAGCCAACAAACAGAAAAAGTCATGACAACGATAAGTCAATATGTATAAGTTATAACCATCACTGTTAATGGTCTCAATTCACCAGTCAAAAGAAATAGACTGTTAAAATGGGTCAAGAAGCAAGATCCAACAATATGCTGCATACAAGAAACACATTTAATTCAGAAAGAAACTCATAGTCTGAAAGTTAAAGGGTGGAAAACAATACTCCATGCGACGGGAACCTGAAAAAAAAAAAAAGCAGGAGTAGCTATCCTCTTTGCTGATCAAGTGGATTTCAAATGAAAATCTGAAACACTCTGGTCCCAAGGATTTCAGACAAGGGATAGTCAACTTGCATGTACAAATCTATTGTGAACATGTGTTTTCATTCCTCTTAAGTAAAAACTTAAGAACAGAACTGGTGGTTCTTAACAGTAATACAAGAAATTTCTATATTGTTTTCAAAATGTTTTTATCATTTTACATTCACATTAGCAGCATTAGACAGTTCTAACTAGTTCACACCTAAGCTGACATTTGTTCCTTTAAAACTTTTAACTTCATCTCCCTCATGAGTGTATAATTCAATCTTGTTATTGTACTGATCAGTATTTTTCTGATTCTAGTGTTGCACACCTTTCCTTATGCTGTACTGGCTATTTATCATCTTCTTGTGTCTACTTTTTAATTGGGTTGTCTATTAATGAGATGCAAGAGTTCTTTATATATTCTGGTCATAGGTTATATGCATTATAAATATGGTCTGTTTAAGGACTATTCATTTTCTTAATGATGTCATTTAAAGTTCTAAATCCAGATGGAATCTCATTTATCAACTTCTGTCTTTTATACATCATGTTTTTTTGTATCCTAGGAAATTCTTGCCTACCCTAAATTCATGAACATTTTCCCTTATAATTTCTTCTTAAGTTTTATAGTTTTAGTATTTCATATTTAGGTTCATAGATCTCTTCAAGTTATTTTTATGTATGGAAATAAAAGGTTGGGGTTAATTTTTTATATATGGATACCAGGTGTTCTAGTGCCGTTTGCTGAAAACACTATCTTTTCCTCTGCTCTTGAGTTGAATTTATGTTCTATAAAATGTTAATGTTACATAATCTTTCAAAACTCAGTGGACCATATATGTGTGGTTCTATTTCTAGATTCTCTGTTTTATTCCAATGATCTATATGTCTTTCCTTACACCAACACTGTCTTGATTACTATAGCTTCAGAGGAAGTCTTAAAATTAGGTACTAAATGTCTTCTAACACTGTTCTTTTTTTTCTTTTTACTTTTCTAGGTCCTTTCTACTCCTACATAACTTTTAAATTTCAATATCCAATTCTTCATTTATAGCAGTATACATAGACCTGAGTTTTTACATATACCTTGTGTTTCCTAATCCTGCTAAATTCAAATACAAGTTCTAGGGGCTCCTAGAGATTTCTTAGTATTTTCTCCGTAGATGATCATTTCATCTACAAATAAAGATTTTACTTCTACCTTGCCAATCCTATGCTAATTGTTTCTTTTTATTGCCAGACTATTTTGGTTCGGGCCTATGTTTCAAAGTTTAATGGAGTGATGAAGAGTAGGCATATCTGCCCTGTTCCCCACCTTAGGGAGAAAGCATTGCATCTTCTCCATTCATATATGGTATTTTTGGTGGAAGTATGGAGTGCATGGCTTATCTGTTGAGATGCTTCTGTTCTACTTCTAGCCTCCTGTTAGCTTTGACCATGAACAGCTGTAGAATTTAGTCCAACACTTTTTCTCCAACTAGTGACAGGATCATATGGCTTTTTCCTTTCCTCTGGTAAAATGATGACTTTTCAGGGTGGATCTGAACCAACACTTCCATCCCTATAATAAAACCACTTTCTACATACTGCCAGATCTGACTTCCAATAGTTTGTTTTCTTAAACAAATTTATATCTATGTTCATACTTTTTTCTTCTATTATCTTTATCCAGTTTTAGTATTAGCACAATGTTGATTTCCTAAAATGAAGGGAGAAGTGTTCCTTCTTTTTTCTGCTTTAAATGTTTGGTATAATTTATCAGTTAAAATGTATATGAGCCTGCTGTTGTCATATAGGTAGGTTTTCAAGCTAGGAATATACTTTCTTTAATAGGTGCCATTCAAATTTTATATTTCCTCCAGAGTCAGTTTCATTAATTTGTCTTCCAAGGTACTTCTTAGAAGTTGCCAAACTTATTTCAAAAAAGATTTTTGTAATATGCTTTCTATATCCTTTTAAATGTTGTAAAATCTGTGGTAATGTCTTCTAGATCTTGATATTGTAATTTTTAAAATGTATAATTGATGTTGTGTAATAGGAAGAAAAGGTCTAAAGGAGTAGGGGAAGTGGGAGGGGTAGGGGAAAGGAAAGAAGGGAAAAGTAAAAATACGAGAAAAGGAAAAAAATGGCAACAAAATCTTTGCAAATAGGGAAGGGTGGAGGAGTTGAAGGGAGGGCAGGGGAATGGGGAAAAAAAATAAGAACCAAGATACTCATGTAAAGGTACAAGATCCCAATGATGAATGTGACTGTATTTTATACCTAAAATATACCAATAAACTTAATGGAAAAAACAAAGATTTGGATTTCTAAATTATAAAGATCTCTGACCAGATAACAATAGGAACAAGAAAAGAGATTGGGTAGGTGAGTTGCTGCAGGAAATAGATTATTTGAAAACAGACAGTTCAAGCCTTTTCTTCTCCCTGAGATAAACCCCAGTCTTAGAAGAAAGCTGGGAGAAGTGGGGCTGGATGGGTTAACAATGATGGTGCCCCCATGGCACCCATGCCGAAGAGGAGTTTGTATTATTGAAAGCTCTAAAAGGTTTTCCGTCACTGGGTTGGAGTTGATATGGAAAAGACAAAAACAAGCTCATTTTAGATATCAGGTGGATTTTGTTGGACTTAAAATTTACCCACACCCCCTTAATTCTAACTTTATAATCTTAAAAATATGATATTCAGTGTGCTCAGGAGGTGGTAACTGAGGGAAAGAGGAGGAGGCTGACGCCTTCTCGTTCCCTGACAAACACTCCAGAACTTCCCAACAAAAGGCGCTCTGTACATGGAGCATTCCTACTGCAAGGAATTCAGCCTCAAAGAGGGGTGGCTTCTCCACATCTGGCACCCTACAAATTGCCCTCAAAGAACCAGGTCCCAACTACCACACAGCAAAAGCCCATTTCTTTTTCTTTTCCTGTGTGTACGTGTGTGTTTTACTAGAGATTAAGCTGGAGCAGTCACACTAACCTACATTCTCAGCCCATTTTTTACATTTAAAAAAAAATTTTGAGATAGGCTCTCATTAAGTTACTAAATTAGTGAGTTTCCCAGTAACTTGAAATCCTCCTGCTGCAGTTTCCCCAAGTGCTGGGATTATAGGTGTGCATCACCATACCTAGAAAAACCCAATTCTTTTTTTTTTCTTTGGTACCGGGGATCAAACTCAGGTCCTTGCACTTGGGGGGCAGGATGCGGAACAACTGAGCTAAATCCCCAGCCCGAAAAACCCAATTCTTTAAGATACATTTTCTCTGAAGACATTTCTCAGGTGACACAAATTCTTTGAAGGAAATCTCCCACCTGCAAACCTGAAGAACATTCCTCTCTTGTACTTGGGGCCTCATTTGCCTGGCAAGGGTACAGGTGTTCTGCCAGGGCCTGAAGCTTTCTCCCTGGCTGCAGCTCAATTAGACATGCAGGATGGGGGTGCTAAGGGCTGACAGACCCAGGGACCCAGACTTCCCAGTGTCAAGGTTTCTGCAGTCTCCTTCGAGGTCTTCCTTTCTCAGCACTTCATCTTATTTATCATGAACAAGTTTCTGCTGGGAGTGTAGCTTACTAGAGTGCTTGCCAGCATGCAAGAGGCCCTGGGTTTAATCCTCAGTACCACAAAAAAACAAAAAAAAAAGAGCAAGTTCCTCAAAGGATCTTAGGCCCTTGAAGAAGGACACCGTCACAGGCAGAACCCAAAGCTCTATCAATGAAGTGGGAAGGGCGATGGGAACACAGGATCACAGGGTGGGGAAACCAAGCTAAAGAGGATTAAAAATATTGAGTCACCTTTGAACAATAAAGAGAGACAAGAACTCATAAATACTAGTCAGTAGCTTGGTAGCAGCTATTCAGCACGAAAATGAAGAACAAAATGGACAGTCAGAGATGGTGTTCCACAAATGTGTTGAAAAGTAGATGAATTACCATAAAAGTACTCTTAAGGAGCAGGAGAATTTTATGGGGAACAATTAGAAATTCGGTCTCCTGCATTCAGTTTTAAGGAACAAGGAACTAGTCAAGCAGTGGAGATGACAGATAAGTTGGAAATAAAGTGAAAAATTTGCAAATCCCTTTCTAGGGATAGCAGGATAATTGTTTAAAGCATGAAGGCAGTAATTTAGGTCTAAAATGTCACCACCATTAATTTTAAGTTTTATTGTAGTCTGTTAGGGAAGAGCTCTCTGGGGATTATGAATAACTGCTTCTTGAACTGGAAACTCTGCAAAAACAATTGACATTCTACAATCCTTAAGGAATAGGGCTTTGAGATACTGAACATCAGTATCTGAAGAGCTAATATTCATCCTTGCTTTATGACATCTTCATTAATCAGCTTCCATTAAAGATAATGCCACACATGTAATTATATGGCATAGCATTATGTTAAATATTTAAGACTATGATGTTTCACAATATCTTGGCTGAGATGATGTATTGCCCCAATTTGAGTACACATCAATTTTCCATAGATTTCCATCTACATTCACAGCTTGAGGGCCTGCAGCAAAGTAATAACCAAAAGAATATAGACTCCTCTGTTTTTAAGTGCACAGTCTGTTGCTTAGCATACTTCCCCCCATTTGTTTTAGCTCTAAAAACCTATTCAGCTTTCTTTAAAAAAATGCCTAACCTATTTTCCAATTGCCCTTGTTTCTGATAGACTTTTAAAATCTAATCACGTGTGATTTTAATAACACATTGTACTTGTACATGAGTTATCTAAATAAATAACAAAACAAAAGGAAACAAAGCAATACACCATATGGAAATGCCAGATTAAACCAAGTCCGAGATACTGCAATAAAATTTAGCTTATCCCTCTTATTCCACACTTTTTTTTTTTTTGTACTGGGATCAAACTTGGGTCCTTACGCTTGCGGGGCAGGCAGCGGAACCACTGAGCTAAATCCCCAATCCTTATTCCACACTTTTAATATACAGTACAGCAAAATTCAACTTGCAAAAAACTCATTTTTAGAAAGTTTCCAAGTGGTTAGCAGAGACTTTCATTTATTATTCCTTACAAAAACTTTATGGAATAAACCTCAGTACCATCCTAATTATGCAGTCAAGGAAGCAGGGCAGGCAAGATCCTTGTCCACTTCCTTGACTAGCAGAAAAGTAGGGGTTAAAATCTCTGTTTATGCATTTGTAGTTCATTTCCTCCCACGTATGTTTTCTTGAAGATTCTGTTATCAGGTATCTGGCCTCCCCCGGGCTGCTCACATCAATCATTAACCATCATTAAATCAATAGACTCCTGCTGCTCTCACCCTGAGCCCAGGGTTCTCATGGAGAAACGGCACAGTCAGAAGTCAACACTTGGCTGATCAGGAAATCAGAATTCTCAAGATGGGCACTTCTCTTCAAAGGACGCTCCTCCTTATGAACCCTAAAACATTTTTTCTTTTTTCTTTTTTTTTTTTTTTTGGAACCTGTAATCGAACTCAGGTCCTTGAGCTTGCGAGGCAGGCAGCGGAACCACTGAGCTAAATCCTAGGCCCAATGAACCCTAAAACAAATTTCCTTTTGTCTTTAAGTTAGTCAGACAAGCCCAAACATGCTGTTCTAAATTGGGGAGAATCTACCTAGGTGTTTTCATATAACATAGTAAAGAACAAGCAAATTTGTTTTATTCCCATGGCCAATATAGTCCTGGATACAGGGGCAAATTCTGGTAATCAATAACACATGACTTAATACTGTTTAGAGGACTAGATTATTAGTTTTCCATCCTGTAGAAGATACTTATTAAAATGCAGATTCCCAGTTCCCAAGTCAGACCTACTAAATCAGACTTGGAGATGAACATGGCATTTAAGACAGTGGCACAAACAAGATCACTGTGATTCCTATGCAACCAGAAGTAAAAAATAAAAACCCAGGCCGGCACTGGGGGTGTACATAGTGATAGAGTACTTGTCCATCATTTACAGGATCCTGCATTACCTTCCCACCACGACAAAGATAAATTTTTTAAAAAGATTGCTATGGGGGCCAGGGATTTAACTCAGTGGTACCGCTGCCTGCCTCGCAAGCACAAGGTCCCGAGTTCCATCCCCAGTACCAAAAAAAAAGGTGCTATGGGGCTTTTCAAACTAGATTGCATAGAGTTTTGTTTTTGATTTTGTCTTTTTGCATGTGTGTGATACTAGGTATTAAATTTAGGGTCTCTCGCATGATAGGCAAGCACTCTACCACTGAGCTACATCCTCACCCACCCCCTTTAATTTTATTTTGAGACAGGTGCTTGCTAAGTTGCCCAGGTTGGCCTCGAACTTGTGATCTTCCTATGTCAGCCTCCCAGGTAACTGGGATTATAGGCCACCATACTAGTTTAGACTTCATGGTCTTGAACACAGGAACTGGCTCTTCATTATCCTCATAACCCCAGACATCATCTGAGGTGCTTAATAAATGTTCATTGACTGAACATATATTAATCAATGTGTTAATCACCTGTGTATTATGTGTCCATGATGTTTTATGTTAGAATTAGTTCATGTGTGATTAGTTAATCAGGAAGCCATGTAAATACTTATAAACTCTTTAAACAGATTTGGGAAGTGCAGAATTAAATAAGCCAAAAGTACAACTACTCCTGTAAAACTTATTCACCATGTGAACCTGTGTTCACATGTGTCCCAGCCCCAGGCTCACGGATTCTCCAGCCACTCAGGTAATTGTTCAGGAAAAAAATCTAGTCTGGTCCAAAATCCCCCCTCCAAACTCTTATCCAATTAGAATGTCCCCATGCTCCCAACTGGGACCTACCTTGACTAGGAAACCAGTGTTCGATGGGAGCTATAAGCATCATTAATACCACCTCCCTCAGGCCCTCTGCTGCCTCTGTCTCCTCCCCATGTCGAGGGAGGGTGGGGAGACAGGGATGTGGAAGTCTGTTTAGGGGATCTGTCAATTGAAAGCAGGCCTCAGTGCAGCAGATAACACAATTACTGGCTCTTTCTCTTCAAAGGAGACCCTCCTTCCCCTAAAAACCTGCTTGTAGTCGCCAGTATGGGCAGGACCTTCTACAGTGCCATCCCCACAGCTCTAGTCTCCTGCTGTCTTTCTCCAGCCACTTGATGTGGGGGTCTGCCCTGCCCCTCAGGAAGATTCTCTTCTTTTTTTTTCCCTGGGGGGATCGAACTCAGAACTTTGTGCTTACAAGGCAGGTGTAGCGCCACTGAGCTAAATCCCCAGCCCAAGATTCTCTTTTTTAAAATAAACCAGGTCATGGGCTGGGGATTTAGCTCAGTGGTTTCGCTGCCTACTGCGCAAGCGCAAGGACCCGAGTTCAATCCCTGGTACCAAAAAATAATAATAATAATAAAATAAAATAAACCAGGTCAGCTGGGCATAGTGACACATGCCTGTAATCCCAGCACTCAGAAGGCTGAGACAGGAGGATCCCCGTGAGTTCAAGGCCAACCTGAACTACACAGTGAGATCATGTCTCTAACAACAACAAAAAAAATTTTTTTAAATGACCTAGGTCCCACACTCTGCCATTGATCTTCACCTGTTCACTCTTTAGCCTTCCACCAGTGAGAGCACAGCAACTCCACCTCACCTTCTCACCTACTCTGCCAGCTTGGTCAGAAGAAAACAGGTACCAACCAGTCCCCAGAGCCCCAAAACTCTGCAGGGTCCCTCACTTGGTGTATGGACCTGGGAGAGTAGTCCCTTCTCCCTCAGGAAGGCACACTTCCAGCCCTCTCTTCAAAGCTTATCATTGCCCAGTCCCACGCCCATCTCTGCCTTCACCTGGACACATGAGGGCTAATGTTGGCAATTTCCATTCTTTAATCTCTTAGCCAGTGCCACATTAGTTGTTTCAACATCTCCCAAGGAAGTGGGGACATTTGTCACCTGTCCTAGTGTTCTGAAGAGACAACTAGAGACTCACAGCTAACATCTTGTTACATTAGTTCAATTCTCAGTTACAAGAAGAAAAGACTCATTCGATCCATCTTAATTAGTGGGAGTTACAGTTAAGAATAGCCCTGGAGGGCCGGGGATTTAGCTCAGTGGTTTCGATGCCTGCTACGCAAGCGTAAAGACCCAAGTTCAATCCCCGGTACAAAAAAAAAAAAAAGAATAGCCCTGGAGATTAAAAAAAAAACTAAAATATTATGGCAACTCACAGGCAGCCATACCCAGACCTCACAATGACTAGCTGGAAGGTCTGAGTGTAAAGCAGATCTAATGACAAAACATTCTTGTCTCCCCTTCAGCAATGGCATTTCCAGATTCCCACTCTGTTATAAACATACTGTTTTAAAAGATGCTAACAGGGGAGAGTTCTTTTATCCAATAGATCTAGGAAATATTAACATTAAGAAAGCATCTTTCTGTAAGATTCATGCTCTTTAATATGCTAAAGCATCATGAAACTTTCCAGAAGGAGAATAGCTAGGGTATTTTCCAGCTGCACTGGGAAAACCTATGCCAGTAACATGTATTACCCACTGGCTAGCCCCAGTTTAGGAGACCTTGCTGGGAGCCCTGAACTCTTTGTTATGCCTCCTGATATGACCTATTTGTAGCTTTGAAAGCCAGTGGCATATGCAGATTGCCCTCTCTCTACATCTTTTCAGCTCCTGCCTCAACAATCAATTGACTCTCTTATCTTAATTCTCTAAGACAAAAAAAATTTTGTTTTTACTTGTTCCAGTATGGTTACCATCATAATAACTTGGTCAGATGGCCTTATAAGCCATCCTATAAGCCGCTGACCCACACTAGGTCCTACACTAATTTTGGCCTGGATGCCCACTGCTGACTAGGAAGTGGAACCCAATATGACCTCACACCCTTAGTAGGAGAATCTAAGGGAACAGCACCATGATCAACCATCCTATTAACACTGCAGTCTCTCTAACACCTTGTGACAGCCAGACCAGAGGATGAAAACAAATACTAAAAGAAAACAAGAAGCAGTCCTTCCACCCCTGAGACTCTGAAATGTCCACCACTTGGCTTACAAGCCCAGAGGAGTCTAATCATTTGTAGCTGTGAGACTCAAGTTAAATACATGCTTTTCAAATGGCTTCAGAGTCTGCCCAGCCTAGTGAAGTATACTGTGATCAAAATGAGACTAGGATCCATACAAACTCCTTTTCTCTACCTTTCTTCTCTGAATTTTGAGGCAGACATGTTGATTCTTCCCTTAACCCACAATGTAACTTATAAATCAAGGCTAAATTATGTTTCAGTATTTTTAATTGTTATTTACCCATATGGTAAAGTCTTTAACAGCTGACAACAACAACAACAAAAAAAATAGTAAATGATTTTTTAACCTAAGCAATACAACATAAGAGAATAAATGCAAAAGTATTTTACAGGCTTTTGTTTTTATGCATACTTGGGACACTGCATGAAGAGCACACACAGGTGTGCTTTGGTCTCCCTGGCATGTGCTTATGCAGCTCTGTTCCTATTAAACAGTTCAGCCTTCTACATTTTTACCTCAGCACTCACATTTAGCTCTGTGTGGAAAGTACTGGTTCATTAACCTCATTCCACAGATTAGATGATAAAAATGTACCATCAACATTATAAAAATATAAGCAGGCCAATGTGACTGAAAGTCAATTGAAAAAGCCATGCACTCTTCCAGACCCTCCTTAATGAGGGTCATTTGTGAAAAATCGCAAGATAGAAGACTCCCCCAGCAGGAACAGTTCAGCATAGCATGAAGTGTAGTATAACAAGTACATGGGCCGGGAGTCAGATAGACTCTGTGACTTCAAGCAAATATGCTTAATTTTCTAAGCCTCTGCTGCTTCTTCTACGAAGTGGTAATAGCTTCTAGAAAGCTATTAGTCAGCTTTGTTACTGTTACAAAATGTCTGAGCTAATCAACTTAAAAAGAAGGAAGGTTTATATTTTGGCTCATAGTTTTGAGGCAGAACATTATGGCAGAGGAAATTCTTTTACTGCATGGCTAGTATAGGAAAAGAGAGGGAGGAGGTGGTGAGGTCTCACTATCTCCTTCCAGGGTAAACCGCCAATAACTAAAGGCCCCCCAGGCTCTTGAAATATCTGCCACCTCCCCATCCTTTCATACTTTAATGTATTGGCCCCTGGGGACTACTCCAGATCCAAACTACAGCAGAGAGTGTCATGGATAATTTTCTGAAAGAGGCTGTGTATGTAAAGCAACTGTACAAATGGAATTCACTCATTTAACAAGGATGGGAGGAGAGGCGATGGTGATGGTAGCACAGATATATCTTTGGTCCGCTTTCTTTTTTCCTTTCTTTTGTTTTGTTTTGTTTTTCATTTGTTCAACATGGCTTCCTTCTAAATTCTACCAACGGTACTCCCTTTTGGAGGATAACTCTCCCCTCCAGTTCTTTGTGATTCTGGAGAAACGGCCATAGGGTCCCTCACCTCAACCATAGAAACTACTTCTGATCCAAGCCATGAAATCATTGCTTCCCTTCTTCCTGGTCCCGAGTATTACAGGAGGGGAGTGGCAGGGAACAGGGAGGACATACTAGTAAAGCACAGCCAGCCCTTCCTCAGGGGTTTATAGAGAAGTGATGAGAGAAAAACACTGTCCTAGTCCTCTGGGGTAGCAGGGCTAGGATGATACTGGCTTCAAGCTCTGCAACCATACCACCCTTCACCCCTGCACACAGGGAAGACATCTTGAAAAAGGAAAGATTATGACTGACACAGGAACTGCCAAAACAGAAGCGGGGAGAGAGAAAATAATAATTGTATTTCTGGATCCAGCTGCACTCCTAGATTTTCCATTTAAATAAATCAATAAATTTCTTTCTAAGGCTTAAAATAGTTCAAATTGGATTTCTGCCCTCTGCATTAAGAAGTTCTTGTTTAATATAAATATATACGTGAAGGGGTGGGGATTTAGCTCAGTGGTGCCACCGCCTGCCTTGCAAGCTCAAGGACCCGCGTTCAATCCCCAGTACAAAATGTATACATTACATGAAGAAGGAAGAGGAGGAGAAAGAAGAAAGAAGAGGAAGAGGAAGAGAAAAATGAGGAAAAGGAAAAGGAGGAGGGAGAAGAAGAGGAGGAAAAGAAGGAAGAAGAGAAAGAGGAGAAGGGGAATAAGAGGAAGAGGAGAAAAAGGAGGAGGGGGAAGAAGGAAGAAAAGGAGTGGGAAGGAGGCAGGGAGGGAGGAGCAGGACCTAGAAAAGAGAGCACAGCAGTACTATGCAGTGGAGGTGCCACATGCCCCTTCCAGCACACACAATGAAGCCACCAGCAGGTCCATAACTGCTGCACTCTAGTGAGCGGAAAGCACAGCCACTACTTGGAGGCCAACCATTTGCACAAGGCAGAAGACAGTGTGGCATCGCTGCAACTTCTGGTCCACACCTTAGTCAGGAGAGAGGACCTGAACCTAGCCAGGGTTTTCCCCTGCCCCACCCTAAGACAGAGCCAGGGCCCAGTGAAGCTGGAGACCTTGGTAGGGCCCATAGACCAAAGCCTCACTGTGAAACGTGAAGGACCTAACACAAGTTGAAACTATCTGAATTTCAATACCACTGAAGTGTGTGCAGATTATAAAGCCATATCTCTTGATTTCAAACCCACCTTTCTATGATCTGCCCTGCAGTGCTAGAGCTGGGACTCAGCAAACCAAATGTCAACTTGGTCAACAAGTGCCAAGAAGCACTTGGTGCCAGTGCTCAGCTTCCTCACCCACGTAGCCCTGTTCTCTTGCTGGCTGGCACCTCCTCCCTACAGGTTTTGCTCTCAAGCCCAGAGTCAACCTGAAAGCTCAGAATCATCAACCCTACTCAGAGCTCTAGGCTCCTAATCCACGTTTTTAATCCTTAAAGACCCCAATTCTTGTTCCCAAATTCTGTGGGTGGTGGCTGCTTCTCCCAAGGGCTGTCTCTGTGATGTCCATTTCCTGCCTTTTCAGGTACCAAGTAACAACATTTCATCTAGTTGACAATTCTGTAAAATTCTCTGTTCAAACGACTGATGTGGTTTCTGCCTTCTGATTGAACACTAGTGGTACAATTTTTTTTCCAGAACAAAACTTGTTTTTATTCTTAAAGAGAAATGGGTGAGAGGAGACAAGTACTGAGGAGAGAAATTCTACAGGCCTAAGAGTTCTGTAAGAGAAAATATTCATTCAGTTTTTTTTACTGAAGCTTCTGAGACAGGCTCAATTTTCTGCTGCAGTTGTTTATTTTCTTCCCTAAGAGAATTTTTCATTCATGAGCTCCATAATAAGTTTAAGATTCTGTTGTCAGGTATTTTCAAACTTTCGCTGTTTTTTTTTTTTTTGGTACTGGGGATCAAACTCGGGACCTTGTCCTTGCGAGGCAGATGGCATTTTGCTGCTTTTTTTGCATATGTTCTTCGTAATCCCACTATTAACCAATCTTCTAAAACCTTGAAAATTTCACAAAAGTTGTTTATGTCAGAAAACTAATTACCACAGTGCATAATTGGCTTTTTTCATATATTTTATATGACCAATGTGTCTTTTTTTTTTTTTTTTTGGTACCAGGAATCGAACTCAGGACCTTGAACTTTGTGAGGCAGGCGGCGGAACCACTGAGCTAAATCCCCAGCTCTGATGTGTCATTTTTGTCTTGGGAGCCCAGGTTCTAAATGTCTGGCCATTCTTTACGTGATTGTGCAGCTCTAAATGCCTAATGCCTACCCTCTCTTGATGTAAGTAAAGTGCCCAAACCACTGGCATAAAATCTTTCCAGAATCTGGACCCCACCTGCAGGCTCCAACTTAAACCAGGCCCTATATATGGATGGCGTGCCAGCTTTGATCTGTTGGCAGGGTTTTCTCTCCACTACTAGAAATAACTAGACTCTGCCAAGTACCTGTCATCCCCTCCCTTCTCTGTTAACAATATGGATGGAACCTTGCCCAGTGTGCCCTGGCCTCTCCACCTAGGGACCCCTACCTCTCTCATCTTTATTGAGTTCCAAGAAGGCAGGAGGCAGCATTAAAGTGTATTTGTGTTTTACCCACACCCTGTGTATTTGTGTCTCATTGTTAAGGTCCTTTCATTTGGAGGAAAAAACTAAACTGTTTCCAGTTACATCTCCAGAAGTAACAAATTACTTCCAAATTAGACTGACACAAATGGTAACCAAGACATAATTCCTATCCTCAAGGAGTTTCAGTGCCCTGGGGAAGACAGACAATAGGCTTTTAATTAGGTTACAGTTACAGCTGCGTAAAGCAGAGGACAGAGAAGTGAGTTAAATAAGAAGTTTATTTATCTCCCTCAAGAAACAGCAGATCTGTAAGTCGAGAGCTGGCAAGGGTGCCCTATTCCATGAGGTTGTCCAAAGACCCAGGCCCCTTCCATCTTGTCCCACCTCCATCCTTTCGTCATTGTCCACAAGGTCTGAGATGACCATCATGCTCACATTCCAGCCAGTAGAGAAAGGAAAGGAGATAGCACCTGCCCTCTCCTTTTAAGGTCACCATCTGAAGTTGTTGCATCACTTTCCCTCACATCTCACTGACCAGAATGTAGTCACTGTCAGGCCTAACTTAAGTGAGTCCTTCACAAACAAATGGGGCAAAGCAAACAACAGCAGCTTCTCAGTGAATAGGACAAATGGACAAATACAACCCCCTGGCACCAAGAAGTCCAGTAATTGTCTACACACCTGAGCAGACCATCCTTGGGCATCCAAGTCATAAATATTT
Organism: Heterocephalus glaber; assembly: GCF_053883595.1. Lineage (NCBI taxonomy): Eukaryota > Metazoa > Chordata > Mammalia > Rodentia > Bathyergidae > Heterocephalus > Heterocephalus glaber. Next base: position 15,478,850 of record NW_028258403.1, read on the forward strand.
CACCCCAGATTCCTTAGTCCCTTCAATATCTACGTAAGCCTAATACCTTTTCCAGTTAGCTGCTCTCCTGGTGTTAGCTCATCCACCCACGGATGAAATCTCTCCCAGCTAGCTGCTGTTATTTCTCTCTCCCAAAGTCAGCCCATCCTCACACAGATGTAATAAACTCAGCTTTTCCCAGCTAGCTGCTAGAATCTCCCTGATTTTAGTCCCTGTTCACTGAAATAAACTTTTCTTTTCTTCACAACAAAAAAGCGTATTTAAATGAGTGGATTCATATGTGCCATCTATAACAAAGAGTAAGAAAAATTTATTGAAAGGTAGCTTCTGTCTAAGAGAGACAGAAGGCAGACCAGAAAGTGGATTACCCCACCACGTTTTTTTCAAAGGTATTTTATAGAGCAAAGCCATGAGGTGAGGCAGTTACAAAGTAGGACAAAGCTATAAGGTCCAATGGAAAATAACAAGGTGGGCATGAGGTGGGACAAAACCATGATCAGCCAATAAGATTACAAGTACAGTCACCCAGGTAATATTGATTAAATGGGGATCAAATGGGAGAACAAGTCAAATAGCAAGTGTACATAGAATGAACAAGGAATTTCTGGAAAGGAAATGGGCTAGGGAGATTGATGCCTATTTAGAATATCAATCACTACTATTTATCCCCAGGAGAAGTGGACTTTTCTCCCTCTATTAAGATATATCCCCTCTTCAGATATGTGTTGATACATTTTGGGGCCAGGAACAGATGAAAACAATAATCCTCTACATCCCCTGAGAATGAATGTTTTGCTAGGATGAAGGTTTCAGTTAAAAGCGAACAGCCCTTCCCCTCAGGTTTTTCTTTACATTCCAACTCACTGGGAGTTAGCTTTGGAACTCCTTAGTTCGTTAAACCACCTTCTCTAAACAAAAGCAAACCTCCCTCCAGGAGGTTGGGTTGACGCAATTTGCAAAAACTATTTGTCTTTAATACAGGAGAACAGGTATCAGAGGAGTGATTTACATTTGTACCTTATATATGCTAACTAAGGGTAAGAAGGAAAAAAATATTTTAGTCAGCCTTTCTCTTCATTCATGTGCAGGTAAGACATGAAAACTGATAAATGCACCTTTACTAACATGTAATTTGTGGTTGTTAGACAATGGGTACAGAATTAATCTGTGAGTTTCTTAAGTGTATTACAGACACCAGGGCATAAAAACATCTTCAGACTGGGTTTAAGTAAAGCCTAGCCATTACTGCTATAGAGGGAAATTGCCTAGGTGACTAGATAGAAAATCCAAAATGTCCTGGAGACTCCTTTGTCCTAGGGCCCAGGCCCAAGATATCTTCTGGACAATTAACTGTCTCTATTTGTCCCCAGAGGTGATAGATCTCCTCCACAGGATTTTCCAGTGTAGCTTGTCTCTTCTGTCACTGTTCACTCAGGGATAATTGGGCCATTGAAACAAGGCCCTGGCTAGATCCCTAATTCCTCTCTCACCTTCCATTTGTTCTGTCACCAACCCACTATCCCTAACAAAGTGGTTAGATACATCAAAAAAAAAAAAAGTTTTAAATCTATATAGAGAAAAATGTGGGGGAGGGGGCTATTCTTGCTCTATATTTTAGAGTTTCTTGATTCAAGGTCTTGAGATAAAATTAAAGAACAGGGTTAGAAACTCAGGCCATCCTTCAACAGCCATAGCAGGCCATGGTTTCTCAGCATATATATAAGCCCACCCACCAAAAAAAAAACTCATTCACTTTGGAATTTGCCTTTGACAGCCATTTTATCTCCCTTAAAGAAAAGAGCCTTCTGGGAGCTCTCTGCATTTGAGATGTGGCACAGTCATCATTAGCAGAGACATAAGAGGGATTAGAAAGCCCTCGGTCCAATGGACTCCTTTGAGTCCAAAGAGAAAGACTCAACAGGGACACTGGCATAAATCCATGCACAGGTAAGTGCAGATACATCCTGACAATGGGAAGGGGCTAATAAGAGAAATTGAGGCCACATTTGGACTCTCCTGGTGAGGTGGGAGATGTACTATTTCAGTTTTGAAATCAGGGGAAGCTTTTGCACTAGGGGGAATGCCCAAAGGGTATAGGAGAGATCTCCACACTCAGTCTTTCTCTTGGATGGGGACTGGGCTATCAAATAACTCCTGGAATGTCTTAAGCACTGGAAAGAGCTGGATCTCCAGAGTTTGAGGAAGAAAACCCTTATCTTTTACTGTATTAGAGTTTAACCAGGATGCACTTTGGCAGACCAAAAAAGATGGCCAAGGGCAGTGGGCTATAATTACATTACCACCTATCAATTAGACTTGTTTTTGCAACAACAACAAAAAAAATCATGAGATGGCTTATATCCAATTGTTCTTTAGTCTCAAAAGTCACCCTAAGAAGATGTCTCAATGTTTCATTGACCCTCCTCAGTTAGCTGCTTTAGGATCAATCTTCTCCCCTTGTCTGAATGGGAAGGGATCCAACCTTGGGTCCTCAACAGGGAGGGAACACAACCCAGAGGTCCCCCTTCATGTTCCTCCTTCTTTAAAAGAACACAGGCACAAAAAGAAAGGGGGGGAAAGAGGACTAACAATAGCTCCAGATATAAGGTTATGTCATAAACTAAAATAATAGTTGTGCCTAATTCATAAAAAGGCCATAAGTAAATACATCTGAGTGCACTCTGGTTTATAAACAATTGCCTTATGTGTGCTTGTCCATCTATCTGTTCAATCTGTAACTGGTTACAATGCCAGAGCTGTTTTGTTTGAGCTCAATAATTTTTTTCCTTTTTGCAATTTTTGAGATTCCCATGGAAAACAGTTTACATAGGTTAAAATATTTATGTCTACAACTTCAGTTAGTTTATAGATAAAACAAGTGCTATTAAAGTTAAGGATATGCTTCTATCCAGGTTGACAGCCAATCAAAGTGATGTTGAGACTAGTTTTACAAATGCAATGTGTATCGTTGCCTGTGTATAATAACTTAGGAGTCTTTCATGGTCAAAAATAATGTGTTAGGCAGGGTGTTCAGGCTCTCGAGGTCGGCGAGGCCTTTTACTTTCCCAAGAGTGGTTGACAGAAGAAATGAGATGTGATCTGAGGGATGATATGACATGAAAGACTTCCAACAGAACAAGTACCTCCTCAGACTGATCCCATTGATGGCTACCATGGGGTAGTTAATATTGTGCCAGAGAAACCACCACTGCTGGACAGACCTGGTGAAGGAAGCTACAGTAAATATTACAATCATGTTGGCTACCAAGAGTATGTTGAAGGTTACAGTTTTTCTCACAATCAAAGAAGTGGTCTACCTCACAGAGGAGATGAATCTGGCTATAGATGGTCAAGAGATGATCATTCTGCAAGCCGACAGACTGATCACAGGGACATGAGAGATGACTTTGGAAGAGAAAGTTTCTACTCTTTCCAGTATATGAGACTGGTCTCCTCATAAAAGGGATCCTCCTTTTTTCCAAGAATCATCTGTAGGCCAAAAGGACTCTCCACCCAACAGATCTGGCTCCAGTGTCAGCAGCAGAAGCTACTCTCCAGACCGAAGCAAAACATACCCCTTCCACAAATCTCAACAGAGAAATGAGGAGAGACCAGTCCATTCTTTGATACCATCAAGAGACCCTTCACCCTCAAGTTCTTCAGCAGGTCCTTCCTCAAAGGTGTTAGATAAACCTGGCAGGTTAACTGAAAAGGAATTTGCTGAGACTGCGAGCAGATGGGCTGCTGAAAAGCTGGAGAAGTCAGATGATAGCAACTTGCCTGGGATTTCTGAGTTCCAGGCTTTCTTTGGGTCCTTCCAAAGGCTGTGTGTCCCTACCATGTGTAATGAGTTGGGAAGCAATCCTCTCCTGAAGCTCCAGAAGCTGGCAATACAACTTGCCCCAGGAATGAACAAAAAGAAGAAAAGGATGGGTCCCCTGCCGTCTGTGACACATGCTTCAGGACCCACCTGAGGAGACATTAAGAAGCTTACTAATCAAAAAAAAAAAAAAAGAAGCTTACTAATCAAGCCGAACAAACTCTCCAAATCACAGGAACCCCCTCCACTCCTGAAAACCTGTTTCTTGCAACGATAGCACATATCATATCCAACTCCAAGGCTGCACAGTCCTAAAAGCTTTCTGTGTGCTATTCCAATGAATGCATTGTGCCGAGGCCATGATGACTTCCTGCAGCAAGCCCAATACCTAACTACACTACATTCCTCTTCTCCTCAATCCCTAGTGCTTAAAACATAAAGAAGGGGATATGTGAGATGGTTGGCTGGAGGAATAAATTATTAAAGTCATGAAGGAGTCTTTGGGGTAAAAGCACACAGGCTCTGCAATGTATGGTTAATGATTAAGAAAGGAGCCAGGTGTAGTGGTGCACACCTATAATCCCAGCACTGGAGAAGTTGAGGTAAGAGGATCACTGTGAGTTCCAGGCCAGCCTTGGCTACATGGTGAGTTCAAGATCAACCTGAACTACATAGTGAGACCCTCAAAAAACAAAACAAAGCAAAAGCAAAAACCAAAAAAAATAAAAATAAAAAAATAAGAAAGGAATTGTGGGGCAAAAGCATGCATGCTTTGGAATGTATGGTAAAAGATTTGGAAAGCATACTTAGTTCGACCTTTGTCCTTTTCCCTTCCCAATAAATTGCTTAGCTTCACAAAAAAATGTTTTGTAGCAGACCTTGTTCCTTGACACCCACACTGTTTATCTTCCTGTGTTTCCCACAATAAAAGCCAGAGAGTTCTCAGTTCAGCACAGCTCCCCTGAGACCTTGGGTGTTCTCAGAAAAGTCACTCTGGGCCTCTCAGTGTTTGGACCAAGTCTTGTCTGAGTAATTTTTTCATTCTCCACTCCATGAATTTGACTATACCATGTTCCTGCTATAAATAGAGCCACACAGTATTTATCCTTATTTCACTTAACATAATATCTTTGAGGTCCAGTCTTGTGTCTAGAGTTTCCTTCCTTTTTAAGGCTGAATAATATTCCAGTATGTGTATATACTATTTTTCTTAATTACTTCCACCTTTTGGCTATTATTACTAATGGTGCTAGGAACATGAGCATATAAATATTGGCTCCCTGCTTTCCAATCTTTGAATCCTTTAAAGCATATACCCGGACTGAAACTGCTGAGTTTTATCATAATTCTATGTTTAATTCTTTAAGGAACTGCCGTACAAATAAACCATAGTCTTAAAAAAAAATGTGTTAATTGTTATGATCCAGCTCTCATAAGTAATTTGAAAAATTTGTGAAGATAACCAAATGGGAACCCCTTAGGCTTAAGGAAACTGCTGGACAAGTCTCTCCTTAGTGAATACACCTGATCTTAGCTAAAAGGCCAAGAAGTGATTCCCCTTAGTGAACAAAGGAACAACTGCCTGTAAACATTTTATTGCAGTCTTTATTCACTAATGAGACTCCCAATATTTTTTTTGGTACTGGGGATCAAACTCGGGACCTTGTCCTTGTAAGCCATGCGGCAGAACCACTGAGCTTAATCCCCAGCCCTCCAATAATTTTCATAGCCATATGGGAGACACACTTCAATAAACATCGCTAGATATGTTGTTTTAATATGTTTACATTGGTTATTATCAAAGGGTCAAGTTCTCTGTGGGTAAAACAATGAAGTTTTCTTATTAAAAGGTGCTCTAGATACAAAACTAAATTAAAGAACAAAGGTTTCCATGTAGTTGTGACACTTATTATTGCTGATTTCATAGTGTGCTAAATGTATTCATATCTTTTGTGTGTACAGGTTTTCAAAGATGTAAAATTAGCTTGCTACTGTGGAAATTAGTATGGAGATACCTCAAAGAACTAGGACTAGAGGTTCCATTTGACCCAGCTATTCCCCTGCTGGGGATCTTCCCCAAAGAATTAAAAGAATCATACCACAGCGATGTATGTGCACCCATGTTTATAGCAGCACAGTCTGTAATAACTAAAGCTTGGAAACACCCTAAGCGCCCATCAACTGGAGACTGGATAAAGAAGATGTGGTTTTTTGTAAAATGGAGAAATAGCCCTGAAGAACAAGAAACTAGAGACATTTATAGCTAAATGGATGCATATTGAGGCCATACTCTTTTTTTTTTTTTTCTTGGCACCAGGGATTGAACTCAGGACCTTCCTCTTTCAAGGCAGGCAGAGGCACCACTGAGCTAAATCCCCAGCCCTAAGGCCATACTCCTAAGTAAAATAAATAGGACACACATATGTAAATACCAAATAGTTTCTCTAGTGTGAGAAACTGAAAGTGTAAATAAGGATTAAAATGATTAAAATGAATTGATAATTTGAAATAGGAAGAAAAGGTCCAAAGGGGTAGGGGAAGTAGGAGGGGAAGGGGAAAGGAAAGAAGAGAAAGGAAAAATTATGAGAAAAGGAAGAAATGGAAACAGAGTCTTTGTAAATAGGGAAGGGTGGAGGGGGTGAAGGGAGCACAGGGAATGGGGAAAAACTAAGAACCAAGATACATCATGTACAGGTACAAGCACCCATTGATAAATATAAATGTACTGTACACCAAAAATGTACCAATAAAATAATTTAAGGAAAAAAAAAACTAGGGTTGCTTATGGTGATAAGCTTTTTCTTTTAGATTCAGATATCTGCCTTTCTCATACTTGTGTTCTAAGTACCTGTGATAAGAGGTGCATGTCAAGCCAGCATGAGACCACCAGCCAAATGATAATTTTCTTTTTCAAAGCTTATGTGATGCACTAAACAAAATCAAAATGGATTAAAGATCTAAATATTAAAATAGAAACACTGAATCACCTGGAACAGAGGTTAGGTAGAACTCTTCAAGACATTGGAGTAGGAAAAGATTTTATGAACAAAACCTCAGTTGACCGTGAACCAGCACAAACAATCAACAAGTGGGTTCTCTTATTAAAAGGCTTCTGCACAGAAAGAGAAACCACCAACAGTGTGAAGAGATAATCCACAATGTGGGAAAAAATCTTTAGCTGCTGTTCCTCAGACAAAGGTCTACTATCATGAATCTATAAAGAAATTTTTAAAAATCAGACCTCCCAAATTTTAAGACCCAATCCAAAAATGGGCATCTGAAATGAACAGACATTTCTCAAAGAAGTAGAAATACCAAATAAACATATGAAAAAATGTTGAACATCACTGGTCATTTGAGAGATGCAAATGAAAACAATGCTGAGATTGCACTTCACTCCAGAAAGAATGGCTGCTATCATGAAATCAACGAATAACAAATGCTGGAGTGGCTGTGGGGAAAGAGGAACCCTGCTCCACTGCTGGTGGGAGTGTAGACTGGTGCAAGCACTGTGGAAATCAGTATGGAGATACCTCAAAGAACTAGGACTGGAAGTCCCATTTGACCCTGCTATTCCCCTTCTGGGTATCTTCCCCAAAGAATTAAAAGAATCATACCACAGTGATATATGTGCACCCATGTTCATAGCAGCACAGTTTGTGATAGCTAAAACTTGGAAACAGCCCAAATGCCCATCAACTGGAGACTGGATAAAGAAAATGTGGAGTTTTTCATAAAATGGAGTACTACTTGGCCATAAAAAATGAGAAATTAGAGACATTTATAGCTAAATGGATGTACATTGAGGTGATACTTATAAGTGAAATAAATAGGACACGCGTGTAAATACCAAATAGTTTCTCTAGTGTGAGAAACTGAAAGTGTAAATAAGGACTGAAAGGTATAATAGATAATGTGAAATAGGAAGACAAGGGACAAAGGGGAAGGGGAAGTGGGAGGGCTAGGGGAAAGGAAAGAAGGGAATGGAATTAATATGAGAAAATGAAAAAATGGAAGCAAAGTCTTTGTAAATAGGGAGGGATGGAGGGGTTGAAGGGAGGGCAGGGGAAGGGGGAAAAATAAGAACCAAGAGAGATTATGTAAAGGTGCAAATTTCCAATGATGAATATCATTATATTGTATACCTTAAAGTACCAATAAAATAAAATTTAAAAAAAATAGGGCCAGGGATTTAGCTCAGTGGTTTTGCCACCTGCCTCGCAAGCACAAGGTCCCGAGTTTGATCCCTGGTACCAATAAAAAAAAAAATTAACAACAAAAAAAAGCTTATGTGACATGTATGTTATGTGTGTGTCACTACACTTAGAGATACTCAGGCACCGAGCAGTTCAGTCAATGTCACACTTAAAATTAAAGGTTAGATATTAGTAACTTAGAAGGTACATCTATGGACAGGTGCATTCTTCTTCAATGGTACCTTATTAAAGGATAATAAATTAAGTAAAAGTTTCGTGTCACTAGATAAAGATAACTGACTAACAAGCTATTCTGTACTGGGAAGGGCATTTAAATGTGTTTCAGACATAAAAATGTCAGCATGTTTGTCATGTTAGGATACTGTGTGACCCCTGACTAAGAGTTTTCTCTGTAACGCCTTATAATTGTTATCTGTTAAAGAAGGACTAAAGCCTATAGTCCAAGGACTACTTATGAGAGGCTGCCAGCTCCTGCAATACCATCATTGAGGTCAAAAAGAGGCCCAATAGATGGAGATCAGTTCAAGGCCTGTGCCTCATTAATGAAGTTGTGGTGCCCCTACATCCAGTTATGCCCAGTCTCTACACTTTATTGACACACATTCCAGACTCAACCCGCTTCTTTTCTGTCTTAGATCTTAAAGACACTTTCTTTTGTGTTCCCTTGGCACCTGAGAGTCAGAAGTTCTTTACCTTTGAAAGTCCACTAAGAAGGTTGGGACAACTGACCTGGAGAGTCCTCTCTCAGGTGCTTGAGATAGTCCTAATCTTTTTGGCCTAGCCTTAACATGAGACCTGCTAGAATGGAAAAAGAAGGCATCATCCTCTTACATGATGTAGATGACCTAATGCTCTGTGGGGATACAGAGACCCAAGTATCAGAGGGAACTGAGTCCCTCCTTAACTTTCTAGCCTCCCGAGGATACAAAGTGTCCCAGGAGAAGGCCCAAATATGCCAGTCCCAGGTCACCTTTTCAGGACTGCTCATTTCTCAGGGCAAAATGGCACTAAGTTCAGAGTCTCCAGCCCATTCTGGACTTCACTTTCCCAAAACATCAAACAGGCCAGGCGTGGTGACACACGCCTGTAATCTCAACACTCCAGAGGCTGAGGCAGGAGGATCGCTATGAGTGCGAGGCCAGCCTGAGCTACATAGCGAGACTCTGTTTCAAAAAAAATATATCAAACAGCTGAGAGCCTTTCTGGGGGTGACTAGGTTTTTGCAGAATTTGGATTCCAGAATACGATAAAAAGGCCAGGCCCCTTTATCAGTTTCTTAGGGAGACCCAGACCTTAGACATCCTAACAGCAGCACAAGGAGGAATTTGCGCAATTGTAAAAGCTAAATGTTGTGTGTATATTCCTCATCCTTCTGCTAACATCTCAATGATTATTCAAGACTTAGACAACAGGCTAATGCCATATCAGTTTCTGAAGCTCCCTAGACCTTTTCTTTACCCTCTTTGTGGGAGGCCATCACTGACTCTTCCTGGTGGAAATAATTGTTGGCCATATTAATAATAGTCTTGCTGATCTTATTGTTTGTCCCAGGCATATGTAATTGGTTCTTTGGTTTTATCACCTGAAGACTTAAAGCTATATGCCTACCCAAGATGAAAATGCCTGATGTCTACTGAGGGCCTTTAGATGGACCCCCTAGAGAGTATTTCTAGCCACAATTCTGATCATCGCTGGCCGGAAGTAGCCAGAACAGCCATCGCCCCTTGCCCCCTCACACACTTAAGAGCACTTCAACAGATAATATTAGAGGCTGGATATCTAGATGAAATCATAAAATTAACTGCTCCCACTATACCACTGATATAACTGATTGATCTGCTCTTGCTGAGTGTTCAAGAACTGAGGTTTGAAAGACCAAAACTAAAAAGATAATTGAGCTAAAGGAACAGCCCAATATTTTGGCCCTGGCCCTCCAAGGTCAACAAGGACCCAGGACATGAGGGGTCCTTTCTACAGGGTCCTACAACTTTGGTGAGTCACCCAACTTCCTGAACAAAGAGACTATTGGACCCCCAGAGGACAGGAATTACCAGTGTACATTATGCTAGGCAGGTCACTAAAAGAAAAACTGTTCCCATGCTTTCAAAGAGAGCCATGTGGTCTAGCACAGACTGTGACCCATCCTGGCAGATGACACATCTGTCAGAAGAAGAACTGAAAGAGCTAAGAGGCTCTGACCATGGCCCTAAAAGTAATGCCTAAGGAAACTTAACTGATCTTGAGATAGGTAGGTAGGTAGATAGATAGATAGATAGACAGACAGACAGATAGATAGGTATCTCAGGAGGTAAATTATGATTGACAAAGTTCTCACCTTTTTTTTTTTCGGTACTAGGAATCAAACTCAGGACCTTGTGCTTGCCAGGCAGGTACGGTGCCACCGAGCTACATCCCTGGCAGGTCTCACCTTAACTTGCTCTTGAACACCAGCAACAGAAGGACATAGCCAGAGACATGTATGAGTGACAATAATATAGGGTAGACATACAGGGTGTGGGGGCTCCAATCACTGACCCCTACTGGCAGTTTTAAGGGGCAGCTGGTTACCATTGCTATTCCAACCCCTTTAAAAACAGTGTCTGATGTGGCTCCTTCCCCAACCTGCCTTTCCATTCTATTGCTCATGTTTGATCATATGTACTTAATCTCTTGGTAAAGCTTGTTTATTCTCACCTATATGCTGCCAAATGCCAAGTGATCCTACAGACGAGACCATCTGTATATGTGCTGCTGAAGCGAGCACCAAATGAGACCCTCTATAAAGGTGCCAGACTTCTTCCACTGAGACCCGTCAGACAAACTTCCCTGCTAAAGACTTCCATCCATGCTCCCCACCTACAACCCCATTCAGAAAGAAGCCAGATTGGTCATTATTCATTTCCCTAACAGCTGTTGGATGGTTGTTTCAGAGTGAGGCATGCAGGAAAAGGAGGCCTCATAGGGTAGGGAAAAGATAGGATGAAGTCCTCATTGAGCTTTGTTAGAAGTTAATGGAGAGACTTACTAGGCCAGTGGCCTCAGCCTCTGCAGATTAGGCTCAAGCAATCATAAAGACAAAGGTAATGAAACTAAGCTCAGTGAGGTCTCAAGTAGCATGATCACCATAAGCCCCTTTACTTAATACTAAGCCTAAACTACTTGTCCTTAAGCCCCCCTACCCCTAGCTTCCACCGTACAACAGGAAAGGTCATATGACTAGAAGAAATTCAAGGAAAGGACCAAAGACACCCATGGAGCCAGATTCCAGGAGCCTACATGAGACAAGGATCTCAATAAAAAGGAGCCACAGACAAGAATCCACAAGTATTTCACTTTCAAACGCTCCCTACTCATGGAGTAATTATCTATCATCTCTCTTTTCCCTACCTTCAAATAAACTATCTTCTCTTAGTTTAAAAGAAAAAACAAAGACGGGAAGGATATTAAAGGGAACTAGCAGCCTGCATCAAAACAGACATGAAAGTAGTATGGTAGAGCCAGGAGTGCATCAGTGAGGAGCAGAGATGCCTGGAGCCTACCAGCTGCACCACCCCAGCCCCCCTACCCACCCACTTCTGGCCTCCTGGTTGCGCCTGTACCTGGATCCACACCCCAGAGGCACAGGGGGTCATAAAGGCCATTGTCCTGAGCTCCAGAAGATAGAGCAGAAGTGAACAACAGAAAGAGAGCATCTCTCAGGCTCCTTGATGAAAATTGAAACCCACTGGAAAAGTGAAGAGAATCTCTGCAATAAAGGCACACCAGACCACCGTAGTTGGTAAGTTGGAGGGATCGCCACCTCCCATCGGAACCTGGGCTATCTTCAGGGGAAGGGCAGCTGGAACCTGCAGTAGAACCTTGCAGAGTTCAATCCTGCAGGAGGTCAGGGAGCTCAACTTGAGCCTTGCAGCCAGAAATCAGCCTGAATCTCAGGGGTCTGCTGCTGGCTTGCTGAGACTAATTGACTTAGATCTGCACACTGCTGCCCATGTTTTCTATTGTGACAGCAGAGACATACATACCCTAGAGGAGGCCCTTCATTTTTATTTTTTATTTTCAAAATTAATTTTTTCTCTCTTTTTTTTTGGTACCAGGGATCAAACTCAGGACCATGCACTTGTGAGGCAGGTGGCAGAACCACTGAGCTAAATCCCCAGCCCCTTTTTTCTCTTATTTTTAATTTTTAATTATTTTTTTCTATTCTTTTCCAATTTTTTTCTTTCTTCTTTTTCTTTTTTTTCTTTTCTTTCTCTCTTTCTGTCACTCTCTCACTCTCCCATATTGTTCTTCACCTCCCTTTTGTTCCTGTTCCTACCCTAATTTGGATTTCTTCTTTCTTTTTCTTTTCTTCTCGTTTTCCTTCTCCCAATTGTCATTAGTTTCAAGGGAAAGTCAATACAGTTTCTAGCTTTCCTATTGCTGATAGTTTGTTCTGCTCTTGTCTTTGTTCTTTCATTCTGTCTTTTGCTCTTGTCTTCAACAGTTCCCTGGAGTTTGCATGATCTTCCTGTGTCCTCTGGCCTCACTTCTAACCTTTCCCTATCCTTCTACCTATCTATCCCTCCCTCCCCAACTTCTTCTAAGTCCCCACCCCAAAGGGTAAAGTTGTTATATTGAAGAGTTTATTCACTATAAACATATTTTGGGCTGGTCCTCAATTTTGATTTAATCCACATGGTTAAAGCTGATAGATTAATAACTACACAAATTGTCATTTTCTAAGCTGTACTTTATACTATTGTTATTGCTGATTGTATCACTCGGGCTAAGGTGTTGTGATCAATCTAATCAGTTATCCTTCTGGTATAATGAAAATGAGGTTGCTCCAGAGTCATTAGAGACTCAAAACCTTAAGGCCAGCTATATCTGGAAGACACCTCTGAGAAGCAATCATTCCATAAGTGTTCTAAATACAAGCAACAAAGACACCTACAATGAGCAATATCGAAGTATCAACACAGGAACTAAATCAAGGACAGTACCAACAACAAAAATAGAAATGAGGGGCTGGGGATTTAGCTCAGTGGTTCTGCCACCTGCCTCGCAAGTGCAAGGTCCCGAGTTCAATCCCTGGTACCAAAAAAAAAAAAAAAATAGAAATGAGAAAACATTTAAGCAAGACACAGTCACAGACTTCCAGCTCACCAAGGGCAAACTCTGGGGAAAACTAAGTGGAAAAGTCTGATAATTAATCACCTGGACACCCTAAACTGATAGCACAGGAAGTAACAAAACAGATGAATGAGGCTCTAGAAAAACTCAAAATAGAAATAATTTCCCAGATAACTACAGAGATGGTGAGCAGAATGAAAGACATGATTAGAGACTCTAGAACAGAAACAGGTAAAAAAAAATAGATGAGTTCAGGGCCATGATGGAAGCCATGAATGCCCAGCATAAGAAAGATATCAGAAAAAAATAATAATAAAAAAAAAATTTTTTAATTTAAAAAAAGAAAGATATGGAAATCATGAACACCCAACATAGGAAAGAAATGGAATCCATTAAATAGATTCAAATAGATATCCAGGAGATTAAAAACTCTACTGAAAGTATACACAGCAGACTGAGCCAATCTGAAGACAGAATATCAGATATAGAAGACAGGATGGGGGCTGGGGATTTAGCTCAGTGGTTCTGCCACCTGCCTCACAAGTACAAGGACTCGAGTTTGAGTCCCAGTACCAAAAAAAAAAGAAGAAGACAGGATGGCAGTCAGTGACCATGAAAAGAGAGATCTCTTAAAACTAGTAAAGGACCATGAGAAATCAATCCAACAGCTCCTAGGTGATGCAAAGAAGAATAATATAAGACTGATAGGAGTCCATGAAAAAGCAGGAGAAAGTACAAATGACATAAAATACTGTTCACAGAATTAATGACAGAAAACTTCTCCAAACAGAGCAAAAGAATTTGACATACAGATAAGTGAAGCATATAGAACTCCAACTAGCCATAATCAAAAAAAATCTACACCTAGACAAATAATAATCAAGATCCCAGAAATCCAACAGAAGAACAAAATGCTACAAGTAGTCAGAGAAAAGAAACAAATCACATGCAAAGGAAAGCCCATCAGATACACAGCACACTTTTCTACACAAACCTTCAAGTCAAGGAGAGCCTGGAGTGAGGTATTTCAAGCCCTAAAAGAAAACAACCTCCAACCTAGACTGATGTATCCTGCAAAACTATCTTTCAAAATTGATGGGGAAATAAGATACTTCCATGACAAAGAACACCTGAGAAATTTCATGAATACCAAACCAGCACTCCAAACAATTCAAAAAAATATCCTAGAAAAAGACAATAAAGGTCACAACTCCGTGAGGCCGAACAGAGCAAATCCATCAGACAAGGCAAGAAATTAAAAGGAGAGGGAGAAAAAATTAAAAAGAGCCAACAACAAGAAAATAACATGACAATGATAAATCAATACATATCAGTTTAACCATCAATGTTAATGGCCCCAACTCACCAATCAAAAGCAACAGAATGGCAGAATGGATTAAGAAGCAAAATCCAACAATATGCTGTATACAAGAAACTCTCCTAGTTCAAAAAGAAACACATACACTGAAAATAAAAGGATGGAAAACAGTTTTCCATGTGACAGGAACCCAGAAAAAAGAAGGGGTAGCTCTCTTATTTGCAGACAAAGTAAATTTCAAACCAAAACTAATTAATTTTAGTAAATGTGCTGCCGAAGCAAGCACACCAAAACTAATTAAAAGAGACAAAGAAGGTCACTACATCCTTGTAAAGGGAACAATCCAAGAGGAAGAGATGACAATCATAAATATATATGCACCAAATACACATGCCCCCAGCTACACGAAACCAATATTAAGGGACATGAAAAACCAAATAAGCACTAATACAATTGTAGTGGGGGATCTCAATACCCCACTGTCACAAATAGACAGATCATCTAGACAAAAAATCAACAATGAAATACTAAAACTGAACCAAGCTTTTGAACAAATGGACTTAATAAGGGCCGGGCATTTAGCTCAGTGGTTTTGTCACCTGCGGCACAAGCACAAGGACCTGAGTTCAATCCCCAGTACCGAAAAAAAAAAAAAAAAAGAAAGAAACAAATGGGCTTAATAGATATCTACAGAGTGTTTCACCCCACAAAATCAGAATATGCATTATTTTCAGCTGCACACAGGTCATTCTCTAAAATAGATCACATACTAGTTCATAGAACATGTTTAAGTACATGCAAAGGAACTGAAGTTATCCCATGTATATTATCAGATCAATAGCATAAGAAATCACAAGAACTTCACAAACACATAGAAATTGAATAACACTCTCCTGAACAACCAATGGGTCACAGAGGAAATTAAAGAAGAAATTAGACAGTTTTTGCAATTAAATGATAAAGCCAGTACAACATACAGGAATCTATGGGACACAATGAAAGCAGTTCAACAAGGGAAATTCATAGCAGTGAATGCCCACACTAGGAAAACAGAGCAAGCTTAAACAAACAACCTAATGCTGAATCTTAAACTCCTAGAAAAAGAAGAGCAAGACAAACCCAAAGCTTGTACAAGGGAGGAAATTATAAAGATCAGAGCAGAAATCAATGCAATGGAGACTAAAGAATGATACAAAAAATCAACGAATTGAAGAGTTGATTTTTTGAAAGAATAAACAAAATCAATAAACTCTTAGCCAATCTTATCAAAAAAAGGAAAGAAAAGGCTCAAATCCATGCAATTAGGAATGAAAAAGGTGAAGTCACAACAAATCCAGCAGAAATCCAGAGGATCATCAATGCCTACTTCGAGAACCTGTAGTCTAATAAAATGGAGAACACAGAAGAAATGGACAGATTTCTAGATACATATGAATTACCAAAGTTGAGTGAAGATGATATAAAAATTCTAAACACCCCAATTGCAATCAGTGTAATTGAAAACGTAATTAAAAATTTACCAACAAAGAAAAGCCCAGGTCCCGATGGCTTCACTGCTGAATTCTACAAGACATTTAGAGAAGAACTATTGTCACTACTCTTTAAACTTTTCGATGAAATTGAAAGGAAAGCAACACTTCAAAATTCATTCCTGGAAGCAAGTGTTACTTTGATTCCAAAACCAAGGAAAGACACAACCAAGAACTATAGGCCAATCTCCCTAATGAATATAGATGTAAAAATCCTCAATAAGATGCTGGCAAATAGAATATAGAAGGTCATCAAGAAGATCATGCACCCTGACCAAGTTGGATTTATCCCAGGGATGCAAGGATGGTTCAACATTTGTAAATCAATAAATGTAATACACTATATTAACAGAGTCAAGGACAAAAACCATATGATCATCTCAAATAGATGCAGAAAAAGCCTTCAATAAAATTCCACACCCATTCATGATACAAACCCTGCAGAAAATTGGAATAAAAGATCTTTATCTCAACTTAATAAAGGCTATCTATGAAAAAACAACAGCCAACATCATACTAAATGGTCAAAAACTGAAAACCTTCATGCTAAAATCAGGAACAAGACAAGGATGTCCACTATCACCACTCCTGTTCAATATAGTTTTGGAAACATTAGCGACAACAATTAGACAAGAAGAGAAATAAAAGGAATAAAGATAGGAAGGGAAGAAGTTAAACTGTCATTATTTGCTGATGATATGATACTCTACATTGAAGACCCAAAAAACTCTGCCAAAAGACTTCTAGACTTAATTGAAAGACACAGTAGAGTAGCTGGATACAAGGTAAACACTCAAAAATAAATAGCCTTGTTGTACACAATGACAATCTCACTGAGAGAGAAATTAGGGAAACAATACCTTTCACAATAGCATCCAAAAAAATGAAATATCTAGAAATCAATCTAACAAAGGAAGTAAAAGACCTCTACAATGAGAACTACAACACTCTGAAAAAAGAGATCAAAGAAGATATAAGAAAATGGAAAGACATCCCTTGTTCCTGGTAGGAAGAACCAATATAGTGAAAATGGCCATACTTCCAAAACTGCTATATAGATTTAATGCAATGCCAATTGAAATTCCAACAATATATTTCACAGAACTAGAGAAAACAATCCAAAAATTCCTTTGGAATCAGAAGAGACCTAGAATAGCAAAAGCAATTCTAGGCAACAGAGACATGGCTGGGGGTATCACAATCCCCAACTTGAAACTATACCACAAAGTTACTGTGATAAAAACAGCATGGTACTAGCAAAGAAACAGACCCAAGGATCAGTGGAATAGAGTAGAAGATGTACAAGCAACTCCAGACATCCTCAGCCACCTCATCTTTGACAAAGGAGCCAACCACCCTCATTGGAGGAAATATAGCCTATTTAATAAATGGTGTTGGAAAAACTGGATTTCAATTTACCAAAGATTAAAACTAGACTCCTATCTTTCAACATGCACAAAACTAAAATCAAAGTGGATTAAAGATCTAAATATTAAAACAGAAACACTAAACTTGCTGGACAATAAGTTAGGTAGAACTCTTGAAGACACTGACATAGGAAAAAACTTTATGAACAAATCCTCAGTAACACAGGAACTAGCACAAAGAATCAATAATTGGGGTCTCATCTTATTAAAAACTTCTGCACTGCAAGAGAAACCACCAACAGAGCTAAGAGACAACCTACAATGTGGGAAAAAAATTTTAGCAGCTCTACCTCAGACAAAGGACTACTATCTAGAATATATAAGGAACTCAAAAAAAGCAGACCCCCCAAATATAAAGACCCAGTTCAAAAATGGGCATCTGAAATGAACAGACATTTCTCAGACAAAGAAGTAAAAGCAGCAAATAAACATATGAAAAAATGTTCAACATCAGTGGTCATTCAAGAGATGCAGATGAAAACAACACTGAGATCCCACCTCACCCCCAGAAAGAATGGCTGCTATCAAGAAATCAACCAATAACAAATGCTGGTGGGGTTGTGGGGAGAAAGGAACCCTCCTCCATTGTTCCTGGGAGTGCAGACTGGTGCAACCACTGTGGAAATCAATATGGAGGTACCTCAAACAACTAGGATTAGAAGTCCCATTTGACCCAGCTATTCCTCTGCTGGATATCTTCCCAAAAGAATTAAAAGAATCATACCACAGTGATATATGCTCACCCATGTTTTTAGTGACACAGTTTGTAATAGTTAAAACTTGGGGGCTGGGGATTTAGCTGAATGGTTCTGGCTCCTGCCTCGCAAGTGGAAGGTCCCAAGTTTGATCCCTGGTACACACAAAAAACAAACAAACTTGGAAACAGCCCAAACGCCCCTCAACTGGAGATTGGACAAAGAAGATGTGGTTTTTCTATGAAATGGAGTACTACTCTGCCATAAACAGTGAGAAACTAGAAACATTTATAGCTATGTGGATGCATATTGTGGCCATATTCTTAAGTGAAATAAATAGGACACACATGTGTAAATACCAAACAGTTTCTCTGGTGTGAAAAGGTAAAAGGAGTAGGGGAAGTGGGAGGGGTAGGGGAAAGGAAAGAAGGGAAAAGAAAAAATATGAGAAAAGGAAAAAAATGGAAACAAAGTCTTTGTAAATAGGGAAGGGAGGAGGGGGTGAAGGGAGGGCAGGGAAATGGGGAAAACGTAAGAACCAAGATGCATCATGTAAAGGTACAAGATCCCAATGATGACTGTAACTGTATTGTATACCTAAAATGTACCAGTAAACTTAATGAAGAAAAAAAAAGAATGTAGTGTGATAAGATTCATATAGAAGATAGGGTACAGTGATGAGAGGACCTGGGGAAGCTTGAAGGGATATAGGAAGAATATATCCTAGAGCCTAAGATTTCTAATAGCCGTCATCAAGAAATCAAATAATAGGGCTGGGGATTTAGCTCAGTGGTACTGCACCTGTCTTGAAAACACAAGGTCATGGGTTTGATCCCCGGTACCAAAAAAAAAAAAAAAAAAAAAATCAAGTAATACATGCTGGCAAGGCTGAGAGGGAAAAGAAACCCTTCTACACTGTTGGTAGAAATGTAAACTAGTACAATCACTATGGAAATCTTCCTCTTTTTTTTTTTCTTTTTTTTTTTTTTTGGTACTGGGGATCGAACTCAGGACCTTGCACTTGCAAGGCAGGCGCCGGGATCACTGAGCTAAATCCCTGGCCCTACTATGGAAATCAATATGGAGATTCCTAAAAAAAAAACTTAGAACTAGAAATTCTATTTGACCCTGCTTTTCCCCTTCTAGGTGTCTTTCTGAAAGAGTTAAAGACATCATAATACAGTAATACACACACACTCACACTCATGTTTATAAGAGCAAGTAGCCTATATGTCCATCAACAGATGAATGAATAAGGAAAATGTGGTATTTATACACAATGGAGTACTACTCTACCATAAAGAATATACTTGAGTCATTTGTAGGAAAATGGATGTACCTCGAGAACATAATATTAAGTAAAATAAATCAGACACACAGCTTAAATGTCATATAACTTCTCTTATACAAGAAACCCAAAGTGTAAATAATTTTAAAAACAAAATAAGAACAGATAATAGAAAATAGGGAGATATACTTTTTTGCAAATGGGAAGGGAATCTAGAGATAGAGGGTAGGAGGGAAGGGGAAATAAAAATAATTAAGATGTGTTACATACATATACCAACTCCCCACAATGAAAGTGATCAGTATGTATGGTAAACATGTATTAATCTGAAAAAAGATTTCTAAACTGAAACATTTCCATATGACAAAGTCCAGACATGACATGGAATGAGTGGCTAGGGTAAGCAAGGTAACCTCATTAGAACTGAATGAAGGGTAGGATATTGAGAAATTGTTTACATGCAAATAGAACTCCACTAGAATAGTGCCATGTACTGGGGGGAACAAAAATACTACATGAAGGCTGAGTTACCTTCAAAAATAGGATGTTGGCATAAATCCATTTTATACATATTATGAGGTAAAAGTGGGAGATCTAAGTAAAATTATCCCATGAATTGCTGAAAAAAAAACAGGTCTAATGATCTAGAATGTTGAGTGATAAATAGTGCACTCTTAGAAAATAATGGTCCCGCCAGGGATTTAGCTCAGTGGTTCTGGTCCTGCCTTGCAAGCACAAGGTCCTGAGTTTGATCCCAGTACCAAAAAAAAAGAAAGAAAAGAATATAATGGTCCCAATCATAAACCATTGTGCATAAGGAAAACCATGGTGCTGACTCAGTTATTTTGCTTATTTCATTTTGTTTTGGGGATTTTGTTTGTTTGTTGTGTTGTTGTTGTTTGTTTTTTCTGAGACAGGGAATCACTATGTAGCCCAGGCTGGCCTCAAACTCACAGCAATCCTGTTTTTGCCTCCGAGTGCTGGGATTACAGGTGTGCACCACCACACTCAGCTGGTAACCTAGTTTAAACCTAATTTGGGAATTACCATAAGTGTAGGTAAAGATAAGCCAATTTGCATAAAAGATTAAAGTGCCTTCTAGGGGAAAAAAATATACTGTGTTCAGTGTTAATTGCACATAAATTTGTGTATTTCTGATGAATTTGTGGAAGAACCAAACTGAAACTTATTTGCTAGAAGGCTGAGGAAGTACCTTTAGCAAAACTTCCCCTAAGCGGAAGGAAGCAGGTTCTGTGAAAAATGAGCTAAAACAGCTTTGGTTATTATTTTTTTTTTTTTTTGGTACCAGGGATCGAACTCAGGACCTTATGCTTGCAAAGCAGGCAGCAGAAACACTGAGCTAAATCCCCGGCCCCAGCTTTGGTTATTAGAGGCAGGGATAAGGCTGGAGATCAGAATGCCAGTGTTAGCTGGGCAACACTGACCAAATGATTTAACCTCTGAAGCCCTAGTTTTCTCCTCTATAAAATAGAAATAATAATAGAATCTGGGGCCAGGGCTTTGCTCAGTGGTGACTGCCACCTGCCTCGCAAGCAAGGTTCTGAGTTCAATCCCCAGTACCAAAAACAAACAAATAAAAAATAATGGAATCTAATTTGTAAGCTATTAAAAGGACTCTGCTAAAGAGCCTATAGACTAAGCCTTAAAGAATAATTGTTAAAGGGCTTACAACACTGCTAAGCACATAGTAAGTGCTCATTAATTGTTTACTAACTACAATAATAACAATAACACTCCCCAAGCCCCAATAGATGCATACCGGAGTCCTACATAGAGTGGACACCATAAAAGTAAAGTGCTCTGGAAGGAAGCCGGGACATGTAATGGCTTGTGGACCTTCTAGTTGAATGTAACAGCAAGCTCCATGGTGAAAGGCATCTTTCCCCACCCCATAGATGCCATGGTTCTGTTGAGGCACCAGAGGCAACATAAGGGTGCAGGACCCAGACACATGGTATTGGGACCCAGAATGAAATGAAAAGACCCAAATTGTACCCTGTGGAGGTGGCAAAGTAATAGTGCCAGACTGGAGAGTGTTAATAGAAGCACATCACAGATGCCTCCTGGAAACCCTCAGATATATTTTTAAGGTGAAGATTGGCAGAACATGGTGAGATAAGAGCCATTTGAGTCACTATGGTCCATATGATTCCAAGTGTCTTGAGTCATATGTAAGATGTTTCCTAAGAACTAATTATCATCATGTTGGCAATCAACATCATCTCTGAAATAAGAGGTCCTATATTTCATGTGACAATCAAAATATATTTCTTTGTTTGAATATAAAGATCTTCATTTTCCTGTGCCCAAGAAACATTTAATAGTTTTTGCTTATGCAATAAGTCTACAAACGCAGATTCAGATTGCAATATTTCAATACTTCTACACAAAAGCTAGTGAGAAAAACTATAAAAACGTGTAACTGCGGCAGGGCTGGACATTAGAAAGCAAGATCTTCTCTTCCTGCTCCAGCAGCTCTTATACATTAATATTAAATCCAGTATTATTCATGATTGAATTTTTTGGAGTACATGCTAGTAGGCTCTGTTTTAGATAAGCCAGAAACACAAAGAGCTTAACTCTCAGGATTCCACAAATTATCAAGTGATGATTCATTTAAGTGCCTAGTATTCAAACTATCCCACCCTCATTTTGCCTAATGACTAAGATATCCATCCATTCTGAGGTGTATAGAAGAATTAATCTTGGTTTCTTCTAACATATGGCCAACTATTCTTGAGCAAAGAATGATACAGTTCAAAGTATTGCAGACGATTGCTATTAACAGATATTTTCTGTTCCTCTATAATTCATTAAATGGGAAACAAAGATCTTGGCTAAGGAAAGAGCAAAGTCCCTACTAAATTAATGGATGAAAACACCCTTTGGCCAACCCAAAGCTCCTTGAATCAAAAGGGAAGTACAGTACAGTACAAGGCCATTGCTTTTATAGATAACAAATTGGTTCAGTCTCGGAAAGACTGCAGATCTGACAAGCGAAAAATGATATGCTCAAGAGAAGGTGAATTTTTACCATATTTCATTATAGAAGATCACAGTGAAAGAAAAATGACTTCATCAGTCCCATTCCAGGAACTGGTGAGGCTAAGGATAAAAGGAAAAGGCCAGTGGAACTGGCTTCCCGTCATACAAGTCACATCTATCAATCAAAGGCAGCTTCAAAGAGGCACATGCAATCACAGCTGACAGTGGGTAAATCACAATTATCAAGACCTTATTAGCCACTGCCCTGGAGTTAAAGAGGGCCATTTGCCTCTACAGGGTAGCAATCAATTGCTTTGTATAGGCTACAATTTATAAGGCCAAGGTCAAGGTGCAGTGATAGGAAATTAAGTTAGATATCATAAATCCTCCAGGACCAATCCTTCTTATCTGAACAAGAGAGCTGTAAACTCTCAACCCTGAAAAACAGGCTTGTGGAAAATAGATCAGAGTCCAAAAGCATAGTGAACTTCCTCATGGATAATACAGTATACCACAGTAACCTAGAAAAGATTGAACTTTCTTTACTTGATAAGAAGAGAATTGAATTCACCCTGCCTTGAAGCACATGGTTAATTCTTCAGAGCAACAAGTACTTATCAAAAAAGGAAATGGCTAGGCACAGTGCCACACACCTATAATTGCAGCTGCTTGGGAGACTGAGGTAGGAGTATCACAAGTTCAATGACAATCTGAGCAAGGCTGCAAGGCACTGTCTTAAAATTATAACAAGGAGAGAGGAGGGCTAGAACATAGTCCAGTGGTAGAGCACTTGCCTAGCATGTGTGAGGCCTTGGGTTCAGTTTCAAAAAGAAAAAGAAAAGAAAAGGATATTTTATAGAAGAAACATTCTCTCAGATTCTCCCATTTCTCTTCCCCTTCTTCTTTCAGCCCAATCCATGTCCTAAATGAATGGAGAAAGTGTCAAAAGTAGCAGGCACTGTGAGGTTGGCACTATTTATTTTCTTTTTTCTCTGTAATTAATTGTCAAAAAGAAAATTATCCTCCCCCCAAAATAACAGAAACAAAATGTCAATCTCAATTTCTCAAATTAAAAATGTGTCTTAACTGTTTAGAATTGTCAGAAAAGGGCCCGGGATTTAGCTCAGTCGCACCGTGCCTGCCTCAAAAGTGCAAGGTCCTGAGTTCAATCCCCCGTACCGCAAAAAAAAAAAAAAAAAAAAAGAAGAAGAAGAATTGTCAGAAAATATCAACAACTAGTAAATCTAGGTTAAGGATATATAGGTGTTATTAATACAATTTTTCCACTCTTCCTAATGACTGAAAATATTTTAGTTAAAAAATTAGAAAGAGGGCCGGGGATTTAGCTCAGTGGTTTCACTGCCTGATTCGCAAGTGCAAGGACCTGAGTTTGATCCCCAGTACCGAGAAAAAAAAAAAAAAATTAGAAAGAGGCCAGGCATGGTGGTGCACACCTATAATCCCAGCACTCAGGAGGTTGAGGCAGGAGGATCACTGAGAGTTTGAAGCCAGCCTGGGCTACACAGTGAGTTCAAGGTCAGCCTGAACAGTAAGACTCTGTCTCAAAAAACAAAAAAATTGGAAAGAAATCTTGTCGTAGTTGGTAAAACAGTAAAAGTAACTGTGGCTTAATTCATAACTTTTGTACTCCCTATATTTCTGTTTATCATATAGAATAGTAACTTGAATTTTTATAATAAATGGTTTCTATTTTTATGTATACTGAAGTTTTTCTAACATTGTACCAACCAGTATTAGTACCAAATTAGTATTTTTATATAGGTCACAAATTTTCAGTGATCCTATTTGTTTGGCAACTTCAAAAACTTTTTAAAAATTTTTATTAGTACATGTTTGCAGTACATAATGATTACATTCATTGTGGGGAGTTGGTACATGTGCATGACACACCTTAATTATTTTTTAATTCCTTCTTCCTCCCCTTACTTCTAAAAAACTGAAAAAAAATAAGACAAAAAGACAAAACTTAGTGCCATCTCTGATAATTGTCTTTAACATAGTTGAATCATGGAAGAAAACATTTCACAACTTTAAAAAGCACAGAATTTTATTAAGTCCATGAAAAAGGATAGATTTTTTTTTTTAAATAAATCTTGTTTCAAAGTGTCAGAAGTCAAAACTGATTTTAAAAATCTATAGGCAAACTGCCTCAAGTCCTCACTTCAAAAATGACAAAGATGGGCCGGGGATTTAGCTCAGTGGTTTCTCCGCCTGCTGCACAAGTGCAAGGAACCGAGTTCGATCCCCGGTACCAAAAAAAAAAAAATGACAAAGAAAAGAATAAATAATAGTTGGCCAAAGATGGTCAGGGGGCAGCCTATTCACTTCAAGAACTGCATCCCATGGGTGCCTTAAGAACAAGGCCACTGGGCCAGGGATTTAGCTCAGTGGTTCCAGCTCCTGCCTCGCAAGCACAAGGTCTGGAGTTCCAACCCCGGTATCAAAAAAAAAAAAAAAAAAGGAACAAGCCCACTAAGGGGCCAGGGATTTAGCTCAGTAGCACCACATCTGCCTTGCAAGTGCAAGGTCCTGAGTTCAATCCCTGGTAAGGAAAAAAAAAAAAAAAAAAGAACAAGGCCACTAAGATATCTAGTGTTCAAAACATACAGCCAGCAGCATCCATCAAGGGCATTTCCCAGATAAGTTTTTTGTTTTTGTTTTGGTACCAGGATCACCTCGGGACCTTGAGCTTCCAAGGCAGGCGGCAGAACCACTGAGCTAAATGCCTGGCCCTCACATAAGTATTTTTGATACCCATATTCTTTCCCATCTTATGTGAAACTACATCATTTTTGTGAGGTGTGCCATTTATATCAAGGTAGTCAAGAATCATTCACATGAAATCTGGAAGGACAGAACACACTCACCTGGAAATGGATCCATAGGTGCTACCCCACAACCTCACAGATAAGAAGCTAAACCCTTAAAAACTTAGGGAAAACTATCCTCTGGGAAAAAAAATAAAATGGAAATCAGACTTTTTAAAAAAAATCAATTGGCCACATATAAGATGTTCAACATCACTAATCATCAGGGAAATACAAATCAAAACTACAATGAGATGCTACCTCACAAGATGCCTACTATCAGGCCAGGGATGTAGCTCAGTGGTGCCATGCCTGCCTGGCAAGTGCAAAGTCCTGAGTTCAGTCCCCAGTACAAAAAAAAAAAAAAAAGATGGCTACTATCTAACAGAATGGTGAAGCTGTGATAAAATTGAAACCCTTGTGCACTGCTGATGGTAATTTGAAATGGTATAGCCACTGGAAATCAGTATGGTTGTTGCTCAAAAATTTAAAAATAAAATTATTGTCGGGGATTTAGCTCGGTGGTTCCACTGCCTGCCTCAAAAATAAAATTACTATATGATCTAGAAATTCCACTTCTATATATCTCAATTAAAAACAGTCTCCAAGAAATATTTGTATAACCATAGTAGCAATACTCACAATAGCTTAAATGCAGGAGCAACCCAAGTGTCTAATCACAGATGAATAAGCACAATGTGGCATATAGACCAGGTATGGTGGTGTGTGCCTGTAATCCCAGCACTTGGGAGGCTGACACAGGAGGATCACCATGAGTTCAAGACCCACCTGGGCTACATAGTGAGTTCAAGGCCAACCTGAACTACATAACAAGACCCTGTTTCAAAAAAAAACATGTGGTTTATACAAACAATGGAATATTGTATGGTAGTATATACATATAGCAGATTATTAGTCAGTCAGCCTTAAAAAGGAAGAAATTTCTGACATACTCTTCAAGATAAATGAATCTTTTTTTTTTTTTTGGTATCAGGGATCGAACTCAGGACCTTGTGCTTGCAAAGCAGCCACTGGAACCACTGAGCTAAATCCCCAGCCTGATAGATGGATCTTGATGACATTGGGCTAGGTGAAATAAGCCAGTTACAAAAAGACAACTACTGTATAATTCCACTTACATGAGATACTTAAAATAGTCAAATCATAAAACAGACAATAGAATGGTAACTGCTGAGTAGAAGGTAAGGGTACATGAGGAGCTATTGTTTAATGAGTCTAGAGTCTTAGTTTTACAAGATTAAAAGGGCCAGGTGTGGTGGTACACCTGTAATTTCCTGAGGCTGAGGGAAGGATCACTGTAATTTCGAGGCCAGCCTAGGCTACATAGTGAGTTCAAGGCCAGCCTGAACTACATAGAGAGATCCTGTTTCAAAAAAAAAAATTAAAAGAGATAAAGATGGATATTAGTTGTATTTAATATCACTGAAAATGTATTTAATATAAGTCTGCTTTTTACCACTGTGACCAACTTAAAAGTGGAAAAGCTCAAAGCTCATTTTGGTTCACATTTTCAGAGCTTTCAGTCCCTGGTTGGCCAGCTCCATTGGTTTTATGCCTGTGGCAAGGCAGAAACATCATGGCAGAAGGACATCACAGAGAAAAGCTGCTCACCTCATGACAGCCAGAGGGCAGAGACAGGAAGAGCCAAGGAGGAAGGGGCCAGGGACCAGATACAGTCTCCAAATCCACACTTCTGTGATCACTCACTTCAACTAGGTCTCAGCTCCTATTTCCATCACCTAATAATACCATCAAATTATGAGCTCCTCCATGATCAATTTGATGAAGCTAGAGCAGTTCTAAGAAAGAGGTTTATAGGGATAAATGATTACTTTTTTAAAAAAGAGTGATCTTAAATGAACCACCTAATTTTACACCCCAAGGAACTAGAAAAACAAGAACAAACTAAGCCCAATATCAGCAAAAAGAAGGAAATAATAAACACCAGGCCAGAGAAAAATGAAATAGAGACTAGAAAGACAATAGAAAAGACCAATAAAACTAAACTAAGATAGGGCCGGGGATTTAGCTCAGTGGCACCATGCCTGCCTGGCAAGTGCAAGGTCCTAAATTCAATCCCTGGTACCAAAAAAAAAAAAAAAAAACTAAACTAAGAGCAATTTTTTTAAAATAAATAAATAAACAAAATGGTAAGCCTTTAGCTAAATTAAGAAAAAAAAGAGAAGAAAAATAAAATCAGAAATGAAAGAGGAGGGCTGGGGATTTAGCTCAGTGGTGCCGCTGCCTGCCTCAAAAGCACAAGGTCCCAAGTTCGATCCCAGGTACAAAATAAAGAAATGAAAGAGGAAATGTTACAACTGATACCACAGAAATACAAAGACTCATAAGAAACTGCTATAAGCAATGATATGCTAACAAATTGTTTAAATTTTACAGCATATTATGGTGCCCACTTTGGCAGCACATATACAGCATATTATGGACACTTTTTCAAGTTATTTCAGATAGAGCTGGCTCTTTTCAGTAATTGTATGGTGTTTCATTGCATAGATGTACTACAATTACCTATCAATCTTTACTGATGGGCATTTAGAATGTTCTCAGTTTTTCACTGGTAAAAACAAGGCTGTAAGAGCTGGGGATTTAGCTCAGTGGTTCCACCGCCTGTGTCGCAAGCACAAGGACCCGAGTTCGATCCCTGGTACCAAAAAAAAACAAAAAACAAAACAAGGCTGTAACTCATACATTGCTGATGGGACTATAAATTAGCATAGTAGAATGGATAAACAATCTGCTGTGTGTATTCATAAAATGGAATGATACACAGAAATAAAAATAAGTATAACACCTATATGTAACAGCAGGATTAATTACACAAACTTAAGCAAAAAAGGAAATACAGTATGTAAAAGAATATGTAAAATATTTTCTACTTATATAAATTTGAAAAATAGGCAAAACATAAGTATGGATTTTTTTGTTGCTGTTTGTGTGGGGGGGGTGGCTTTTGGGTTTTTTTGGTGGGGGGGGGTTTGTGATGCCGGGGATCAAACTCAGGACCTTGTGCTTGTGAGGCAGGCGGCAGCACCACTGAGCTAAATCCCCGGCCCTATGTTGCTGTTTGTTTTTGTGGTACTAGAAATTTAATGCAGGGCCTTGTGCTTGATAGGTAAGCACTCTGCCACTGAGCTACATTCCCATTCCTTTTTATTTTTTGAGATAGGGTATATTAGTTACTTTCCCATTGAGGGGACAAAATACCCAACATCTGAAACTTAAGAAGGAGAGAGAAATTTATTTTGTCTCATGGTTTCAGAAGGTTCAGGCCATGGTCAGCTGGCTCCAAGCAAGAAATGGCATGGTAGAGGACATGACAGAGGAGAGCTTCTCACCTGATGGTAGCCATGGAGAGACAGAAGGCAGTAGCTGGGGACAAGAATACTCTTTCCAGCCATGCTCTCAAGTGACCCACCTCTTCAGACTAGGTCCCGTCTCCTAACAGGACATTGAGCTATGAACTCTTCAGTGGGTGAATCCACTGATGAGTACAGCACCACCATGATCCAATCACCTTCCAAAAGCCCCACCTCTGACCACATGGGGCTTTGGGGGAACATTTTAGATCCAAAGCATAACACAGAAGCTCACTAATTTGCTCAGGTGTGTTCATCACACTGAATTTAAACAATGTTATTTTATGGATGCTATACAAGTGGTAAGTATCTAAAGAACAGGAAGAAAATCATTATCAAAAAGTCAAGTTGTGTGCTGTGGCACATGCCCATAGTCCAAGCCTGGGCAACATAGGAAAATTTGTCTCAAAAAAAACAAACAGGGGCCGGAGATTTAGGTCAGTGGTTCCAGCGCCTGCCTCACAAGCGCAAGGTCCCGAGTTTGATCCCTGGTACAAAAAAAAGAAAAAAAGACAGAGGTGTCCATGGTGGCACATGCCTATAATAACTGCACGCGAGAAGCTGAGGCAGGAGGATCACTGTGAGTTTGAGGCCAGCCTGGACTACATAGCGAGTCTCTGTCTCAAAAAATGTAAATAGAGCCGGGGATTTAGCTCAGTGGCACCATGCCTGCCTCACAAGCACAAGGTCCTGAGTTCAATCCCCAGTACCAAACAGAAACAAAAACCAAAAAAAAATCCTAAATAAATACATACATACATAAATGTGATGACCTGAAGTATAATGCTGCTAAATACAGAATGTGAGTCACAAAAACAAGCTGCGTATGTAATTTTAAATTTTCTACTAGTGATATTAAATGAAGTTTTTTAAAAGGGATAAGATTAATATAATATTCTATTTAACCTAATATATTTAAAATATTATTTCAACATGTAAACAGTGTTTAAAAGTATTAATGTGATGCTTACATTCTTTTTACACTATGTCTTCAAAATCCATTGTGAATTTTACATTTACAACACATCTCAATTCAGACTACCCACATTTCAGATTCTCAGTACTAACATGTGGCTGGTGGCTACCATATCGGACAGCCTTACTTCTAGTAGTGTAACACCCAGGTGAGACTTAGCACAAGTATCGCCATCTTGCTACAAACCCTCCATCTTGCCCCTGTGAGTTTCGGGTTCACTAAAGGACACAGAGTTCCCAGAATGTACTTGTTTATCTGTTAAGACACCATGGAAGGTACCATTGTTTCTGTGTAAAGAACATCCTGTTAGCTAAGTAAAGAAAATCTGCAAACTCCCCTAACCGTCCCCCTAACCACAAAAATTCTGCTTCTGTAGTTCTGCTTGCTAAGCTCCCCTGCAGCCCCTATAAAACCTTCCAACCCCCTGAGCTTGGAGCCTCTCTAAGCCTGTTGCTTGGAGGGTGCCATCTGGTCAGACTAATAAAGGTCTGTTTTTTTACTATCTCAATCTGTCTGGTGTGTTTCCTCCCAGGTGATCCTCACTGCAGTCAGCTCCTCAGAGCGTTTGGTAAGGCCCTTGGTCTTACAGTAGGTATGAAATTCTGCAAGATGTTTCCCACGGAAAGGAGAAATAGGGAAGGATATGTGCAGGATTCTGGAGAACTGGCATGTTATCTTTCTTGGTATGAGTGTTGGTTCCATGAGAATTCACTTTGTAGGTATTCATTAAACCATATGTTTGAACTTTATGAACTTCTTTGTATTTTGTTTCACACACAAAAAAAATTTTAAATAGGAAGGGGCAAAGGGAAGGGGACATGGGAGGGGTAGGGGAAAGGAAAGAAGGGATTGGAATTAATATGAGAAAATGAAAAAAATGGAAACAAAGTCTTTGTAAATAGGGAGGGATGGAGGGGTTGAAGGGAGGCCAGGGGAAGGGGGAAAAAATATGAACCAAGAGAAATTATGTAAAGGTGCAACTTTCCAATGATGAATGTCATTATATTGTACACCTAAAATGTACCAATAAAATAAAATTTTAAAAGAACTGTTTAAAAATACAAAATGTATATTTTTATACATCTGTCATTATAAATTTAGGCAAGGTGTAACTACTAGAACAGGAGATAACAAACATTAAAACATCAGGGCCAGGGATTTAGCTCAGTGGTGCCACTGCCTGCCTTGCAAGCCAAAGGTCCTGAGTTCAATCCCTGGTACAAAAAAAAAAATCTAATAGAACTACCTTCCAAATGTTCGTACTAATTTCTCACTCCACCAACAATAATGAATAAGGAATTTCCATTTCCCTACATTTGTACCAACCCTGAGATTTTGATCAGTTTTAGGATATTAACAGTTATGAAAAAGAAGATATTTGGAGAATTAAGGTAGTTCAATAACTACTTCAAGAAATTACGAAGTAGTCTATTCATTACAGATTCTCCTTCAGCATTTGTAGGCATCAGTGATCAGGTAGGTAGTTTGCCTTTCTCCTGCCTCTAAAATAGATGAGCATTTGCATTCTTGGGCTGCCAGGGTACCAGCTACTGTACCAGCTACATCACCCTGCAGCAAGGTAGGATGTGAACATCCATCCCTTGAAAATGCAAACACCAACCTTCACACTTAACTAAACAGTTTAGCTTCTGATCTTTCACCTCAAGGTTGTTCATATTGGCAGAGTTTGATTTGAGTAGTGATCAAATACAAGGTCTCAAAGCCAAAGATGACCTGATCCCTCAGGAAGCCAATCTTTCCATGTTGGCACTAGTCCAATTTCTCCTCTAAAGTGGTATAATCCTATTTCTCCCAAGGACCGATCAGACCCTCAGGGGGGGTCGGACCTCTCCCCTGTTGGGGGAAACAATGGGGAATGAAAGAAAGAGATATAAAGAGGGGACCAGGAGGAGACCTGGCTCTCGTGAACACTGGATTCCATGGTTGGCTAACTTTCATTAGCCAATGAGAGGCACAGGGAGAGAGGTAGCACATGTTTCATGGAACAGCAACTATAGAGAATGAGTGGATAAGGATTAAATTGATGAGAAATCCGATTTTCTCTAAAGCCAAATGCCTATATATTGACAACTGTCCTCAGCAGATGCTATCTTGCCTCAGGAGTGGTGGGTTATTGGCATTCCACCCATAGCCAGGGGCATGCAACCTTCAGCATACTTCCCTGTTCCTGAAGCAAGATAACACTGACCTCAAGACCGCAAGACTGTGAGATCTGAATTACATAGCCTAGTCCTCAACATATTTCCTTTTAGTGGATAGTTTTAGATGTTTAAATTTTATATTTGAGAGTCCCCTAATATAATTGTCTTCAGAGACAGATTATCAGCCACATGAAAAAAAAATGGGTTGCATTATTCTATCACAAAATATTTCATTTGTCAAATTGTCTCCTTCTCTCCTCTTCTCTTTTTCTTTTTCTCTCTCCATCTTATCTCCACTTCACCTTCCTTCCTTCCATTCCTTTTTAATTTCTTAACATGCCTCACCTTAGTTCTGACCTCTCTTGTCTTTCTCTTCAGTTTGAGCCCAAAGTTTGAGTTCTAGAGGGTCCACAACCAAGACACTGCAGGAGGAGGAACCACTGAGCTAAATCCCCAGCCCATGTAAGACCTTTACAGGGTGGTTAACAAGGGAGCAAGGGACCATGGAGACAAATTGAGACCTTAACCACAGAAGGGGTGTGGTGCCTAAGCTTAACTGTCAACTTGGTTGGCTTGGGAGTTACTTCAGGATTAGTAAAACACTTCTGGCTGTGTCTGAATGGATCATGGAGGTGTGATCTTGGGTCTATATCCTTCCCTGTGTGGGACTGTATGATTCCAAATTCAATTACTCCCCTAGCCTCTATTGTATTTAAAAATTAATGGTTAAAATGTGCTTGTTAGTTCTGGGATAATAGATAAAATCTGTAGCAAAACAAAGTTCCTAAGTAAATTACTCAACCCCTTGTTTGTCCGGAGAACGAATGTTCCCGGGCCCACTGTCGGTAGAACAATCTATCATTGTGTCTGCCAACCATCAGTACGTGACGGTCGTGACCATATGGTCATGACCATTACTGTGTGTGTCTGCTGACCATCAGTACGTGACAGTCGACCACTAACCTTTGTTCCTTTTTTTTGTACATCTACATGTTAAACTCCCCCTCAACCCCCTACAAAACAGCCTCAGATTCTGAGCCAGTTGCCTCTCTAAGCTATTTTGCTTTGGGAGTGCCATCTGGCCAGACTAATAAAGGTCTGTTTTATTTTCCAACTTATCCGGTGTGTTCCTTCCCGCGTGTTCGTTGCTGCAGTCAGCTCCTCGGAGCGTTTGGTAAGGCCCTCGATCTTACACCTGGCTCCTTCCTCTCTGGCACTGTTCCCCTGCTCTGCTTCCTCGCTACTATGAATTGAGTAGCTTTCCTTCTGGCATACATTTCTGCCATGACATCTGTGCCTTGGCTCCAGCAAACCTTGGAAACAATGAGCCAAACAAACCTCTCCTCCTTTAAGTAGTGGATGTTGGGTATTGTGTCCCAGCAACAGGAAAGCTGACCACTATAAGGTCTTACCCAGAAACTAACAAGCAGATCTGCCAAGTGTGGAGGCACTTGGGAGGCTGAGGCAGGTGAATCACCATGAGTTTGAGGCCAGCCTGGGCTACATAGTGAGTTCAAAGCCAATCTGAACTAATAGCAAGACTCTGTCTCAAAAACAACCCCCCAAAAAAGCATATCTATACAAAACAAGCTTAAGTGTTTAGTTCTTGTTTTCTGGCAGAAGAAAAAATATGGATACAAGCAACTTGACACTCTATGTGAATTCAAGTCATTCAAGGTCACTTGATTAAGTCAGGCCTGCCTGTATTTTCTCTAAGGAAAGGAAGCACTTCCACTGCAGCAGCCATGGCTCTATGCTACTCCAAGGCTGTGGGCCTCAACAGGGTCACAAGTTAAGCAAGAATGTGAGCAAAAACAGACACAGCTGCTACCACAGACACCTTACCAAGCACACCAAGTTCGTGCAGGACCTGAGCTTAGAGGTATGTGGCTTTACCTTATATGAGCAGCATACTATGGAGCTGCTTGAGGTTTCCAAGGACAAACAGGCCCTTAAGTTCATCAAGAAAAAAGTGGGGACACCCACCCATGCCAAGGAGAGGAGCTGAGCCACATCCTTGCTGCCAAGGAAGACTGAGACCTTTCTTTCTTCTGTGCATAATAAAAGCTTTACAGATAAAGAAAGGAGGGAAGGTGGGAGGGGACTGTCTCTGAAGAACTTCATGCCTCTTTGGTATAATCTACCAGTGAAGTATTCCCAGGTCTCATCATAGACTTCCTGAATCACAATCCTCAGGGATGACCACCCTTGTTGGGAACCTCTTAACACAGGGATCATGAAATGTTCTCTGAAAAAATATATATTGTGGCTTCTTAAAAAGGAAAGCACACAGTTTCCAGCATAATAGCCCTGTCTTAGTTCCTCTTCTCATTGCTCTGACAAAATACCCAATGCCCAACGTTGAGTAAGGAAAGGTTTATTTAGCTTACAGTTTGTAGAGGTTTCAGCCCATAATCAGCTGGTGTCGAGGCAGGGTGGCACAGCAGACAGGCATCACAGAGGAGAAACAGTTCATGGTGGACAGAAGGTAGCAAAGCAACAAGGGACAAGCACAGCTCTTTCTATCCCTTATAGCTTATCAAGGCTACTTAGGGTTTGTAGGATTAGGGTTTGACCCATACTCCTTACTTAAGGGTACGACCCTTAATCCTAATGCCTTTGAGCCTAGCATTGCAGCATGAGACAATTCCAGCATCACACACTCTAGATCTAGCCATCTCTGAAAAAGCTCCACCTATGACTGCATGAGGCTTTAGGGGACATCTAAATACAAGCTATAGCAAGCCCTAAGCATAAATTTGCACTCCCACCTACCCAACCATCCCTTATTAGTATGTGACCTTTGGGAAGTCTTTATTAACTATCCTCTCTTTATCTGTAAGATAAAGATGACTCCTACCAATGGAAGCTAAATCTGTATGTAAAACACAATAGTTCTCACAACACATAGTTATTACAATATTATTACAATGACTTTAACAAGATGTTAAAGTGTCATCAAATTTTTTTATACCAGGGATCAAACTCGGGACCTTGCACTTTTGAGGCAGGCAGTGGCACCACTTAGCTAAGTCCCCGGCCCATGTCATCCAATTTTTATGCAATTGTTTATGGTAAACTTATCATTACAGGGCCGGGGATTTAGCTCAGTGGTTTTGCCGCCTGCTGTGCAAGCGCAAGGACCCGAGTTCGATCCCTGGTACCAAAAAAAAACATTATTATATACTTAGGAAAAATAGAGCTACTTCTGCTTTTGTTGTGGGATGATAGCAAATGATACATTTTTGTACTAGATACCAAAACTAGGTGTGAAGACCACATTTAGAGTTACTCAGTATCCTCAGGACAAATACATCATAATTTATCCAGTCTTCCAGGAATGGTCATTTACTTTGTTTCCACTTTTTCCACTATGTTAAGCCACATTTCAATAAATATTCTCAAACCTACAACTTTATACAACTTTCTATAACCTAAGAATAGAACTGCTGGATCAAAACACATATGCCTGTTTTGAATACTGGTACATGTTGTTTGGAACATCTGCTTTGAATATTGGTACATCTTGTTTGGTGCATCTTCTTCGTACCAACCATATTGGTACATCTTGTTTGGATCAAAATACATGTGACTATTTTGAATATTAGTACTTCTTCTTAGGAACAATATTGGTACATCTTGTTTGAAACAATACTTCTACCAGTAGGGCATGAGTGTCATCATTTTCTACTGCTGCATTACAAATTATCACAAATTTAGAGACTTAAAACTGTTTCTGGGGGTCAAGACCAGGGCTTACCTGTGTCCTCTGCTGAAGGTCAACTGGGGTTGGAGATTCTAAGAGACATTACACCAGGAAGCAGAGATCATGGGGCCATTTTAGAATTAGCATCACATGAGAATGCCCAGCTCTTCATTCTAATCCTGAGTGTTATTAACCTCTGCCAACCTGGAAGGTAACAAAAGTTATATTGTTTTTTATCTGATTACCAATAAATATAAATACCTTTTTATTTAAATACCTAGATATTTTGTAAATCTTCTTTTGTGACTTACCTATTTCCACTCTTTGCCCAATCTTTTTTTGTTTTGTTTTGTGTTTGTTTCTTTGTTTGTTTGTTTGAGGAAGAGTCTCCCTATTAGTTCAGGCTGGCCTTGAATTCACTAGGTAGTGCTATCTGGCATCGAACTCACAGCAATCCTCCTGACTCAGCCTCCCAAGTGCTGGGACTACAGGCATCTGCTACCATGCCCACGTCTCCTTGACCAGTCTTTCACTGAAATGTTAGGACAGATCCACAATCTCTTATCTACAATTCCAAAAATTTTTTTTAAAAAGAACTGTGAAAATCTTAAGTTGTTCACAACCCATTTGGTAGCAAAAACTGGTTTGATGTGAAATCCTTTGTCAGCAAAATCTTTCCAGAACTGATGTGAAGCTAGTTATCATTTTATTTATCTCATTTAGAGTGAATATAGAACTAAAAATATATTTCATCAACTGTATGCTACCTGGGCCTCACTAAAGATGTTAAATAATATATGTCACTTACCTTTCTAAAGCGCCACAAAAATATCTCCATTCTGAAATATTTATAGTCTCAAGAGTTTTTGACAAGGAGTTACAGAACTCTATTACTTGATTTCTAAAACCTTTTGTAAATTAGGAAAGTATACCTTTTTCATAGATGTCAGTTTTTCCTCATTTTGTCATTTTTCTAACCTAGTTTACAAGGTTAGCTTTTTTTGTTGTGGTTGTTAAATTCTTTTATTAGTACATTGTAGATATACAACACAATTAAATTTCTCCTTGGGAATTGTACCTTTACATAATGCATCTTGGTTCTTATTGTTTCCCCATTCCTAGCCCTCCCTTCACCCCCTCCACCCTTCCCTATTTACAAAGACTTTATTTCCATTTTTTCTATTTCTCATCATTTTTCCTTTCCCTTCTTTCCTTTCCCCTGCCCCTCCCACTACCCCTAGCCCTTTGGACCTTTTCTTCCTATTTTACATTATCGATTATTCATTCTAATCATTGGTACATTTTAGGCATACAATATAATGACATTCATCATTGGAAATTTGCACCTTTACATAGTCTCTCTTGGTTCTTATTTTTCACCCTTGCCCAGCCCTCCCTTCAACCCTTCCATTCCTCCCTATTTACAAAGATTTTGTTCCTATTTTTCCATTTTCTCATATTAATCCCATTCCCCTATATCCTTTCCCCTACCCCTCCCACTTCCTTCCCCTTTGCCCCTTTTCTTCCTATTTCACATTACCTATTATACATTTTAGTCCTTATTTACACTTTCAGTATCTCACACCGGAGAAACTATTTGGTATTTATACATGTGTGTCCTATTTATTTCACTTAAGAGTATCACCTCAATGTGCATCCACTTAGCTATACATGTCTCTAATTCCTCATTTTTTATGGCTGAGTAGTACTCCCTTTTATTTAAAAAACCACATTTTCTTTATCCAGTCTCCAGTTGATGGGCATCTGGGCTGTTTCCACATTTTAGCTATCACAAACTGTGCTGCTATGAACATGGATGCACATATATCACTGTAGTGTGATTCTTTTAATTCTTTGGGGAAGATCCCCAGCAGTGGAATAGCGGGGTCAAATGGGACTTCCAGTCCTAGTTTTTTGAGGTATCTCCGTACTGATTTCCACAGTGGTTGCACCAGTCTACACTCCCACCAGCAGTGGAGCAGGGTTCCTCTTTCCCCACAGCCCCGCCAGCATTTGTTATTCATTGATTTCATGATAGCAGGCATTCTTTCTGGAGTGAAGTGGAATCTTAGCATTGTTTTCATTTGCATCTCTCAAATGACCAGTGATGCTGAACATTTTTTCATGTATTTATTTGCTATTTCTACTTCTTTGTCTGAGAAATGTCTGTTCATTTCAGATGCCCATTTTTGGATTGGGTCTTTAAATTTGGGAGGTCTGATCTTTTTAAATTCTTTATAGATTCAAGATAGTAGACCTTTGTCTGAGGAAGAGCAGGTGAAGATTTTTTTCTCCCACATTGGGGGTTGTCTCTTCACACTGCTGGTGGTTTCTCTTGCTGTGCAGAAGCCTTTTAATAAGAAGAGATCCCACTTGTTGATTGTTTGTGCTAGTTCATGGGCAACTGAGGTTTTGTTCATAAAATCTTTTCCTACACCAATGTCTTCAAGGGTTCTACCTAACCTCTGTTCCAACTGGTTCAGAGTTTCTATTTTAATATTTAGATCTTTAATCCATTTTGATTTTAGTTTAGTGCATGGTGAGAGATATAGGTCTAGTTTTAATCTTTGGCAAGTTGAAGCCCAATTTTTCCAGCACCATTTATTAAAGAGCCTATCTTTCCTCCAGTGAGAGTGTTTGGCTCCTTTATCGAAGATGAGATGGCTGAGTGTGTCTGGCGTTGTTTCTGCATCTTCTAATCTGTTCCCCTGGTCCTCAAGTCTGTTTCTTTGCCAGTACCATGCTGTTTTTATCACAGTAGGTTTGTAGTAGAGTTGCAGTTTGGGGATTGTGATACCCCCTGCCATGTCTCTGTTACCTAGAATTGCTTTTGCTATTCTGGGTCTCTTCTTGCTCCAAATGAATTTTTGGATTGTTTTCTCAAGGTCCATGAAGTATGCTGCTGGGACCTCAATTGGAATTGCATTAAATACATATAGCAGTTTTGGAAGTATGGCCATTTTCACTATATTAATCCTTCCTACCCAGGAGCAGGGGATGTCTGTCCATTTTCTGATATCATCTTCAATCTCTCTTTTCAGAGTGCCATAGTTTTCAGAGAAGAGGTCTTTGATTTCTTTCGTTAGGTTGATTCCTAGGTATTTCAGTTTTTTGGATGCTATTGTGAAAGGAATTATTTGCCCTATTTCTCTCTCAGTGAGTCTGTCAT
This sequence comes from Heterocephalus glaber, assembly GCF_053883595.1. Taxonomy (NCBI): domain Eukaryota; kingdom Metazoa; phylum Chordata; class Mammalia; order Rodentia; family Bathyergidae; genus Heterocephalus; species Heterocephalus glaber. The sequence continues at coordinate 15,517,498 of NW_028258403.1, forward strand.
TAGTGTAGAGGAAAGCTATTGATTTTTGTGTGTTGACCTTGTAACCAGCTACTTGACTGAATTTGTTTATTAAGTCTAGAAGACTTTTGGTGGAGTTCTTGGGGTCTTCTATATAGAGTATCATGTCATCTGCAAATAATGACAATTTGACTTCTTCATTACCTATCTTTATTCCTTTTATTTCTTTCTCTTGTCTAATTGCCATGGCTAATGTTTCCAGAACTATATTGAACAAGAGTGGTGATAGTGGACATCCTTGTCTTGTTCCTGATTTTAGTGTGAAGGATTTCAGCTTTTGACCATTGAGTATGATATTGGCTGTTGGTTTTTCATAGATGGCTTCTATCAGTTTGAAGTAGAGACCATCTATTCCAATTTTTTGTAGGGTTTTTATCATAAATGCATGTTGGATTTTGTCAAATGCTTTTCCTGCATCTATGGAGTTAATTATATGGTTTTTGTCCTTGGCTTTATTGATATAGTGCATTACATTGATTGATTTGTGTATATTGAACCATCCCTGCATCACTGGGATGAATCCCACTTGATCAGGGTGTATGATCTTCTTGATGATCTTCTGCATTCTGTTTGCCAGTATCTTATTAAGGATTTTTGCATCTATGTTCATTAGTGAGATTGGCCTATAGTTCTCTTTTTTGGTTGGATCTTTCTCTGCTTTGGGGATCAAGGTGATGCTTGCTTCCAGGAATGAATTTGGGAGTATTGCTTCCCTTTCAATTTCATTGAAGAGTTTAAACAGTAGTGGCAGCAGTTCCTCTCTAAATGTCTTGTAGAATTCAGCAGTGAAGCCATCAGGGCCCAGGCTTTTCTTAGTTGATAAGTTTTTAATTACATTTTCAATTTCATTGGTTGATATTGGGCTGTTCTTCTTCATTCAATTTTTAGGTCTTCTTCATTCAACTTTGGTAATTCATATGTATCTAGGAATCTGTCCATTTCTTCTGTGTTGTCCATCTTATTGGCATATAGGTTCTGGAAGTAGGTATTGATGATCCTCTGGATTTCTGCTGGGTCTGTTGTAATTTCACCCTTTTCATTCCTAATTGCATGGATTTGGGCCTTTTCTTTCCTTTTTCTGACAAGGTTGGCTAGGGGTTTGTCAATTTTGTTGATTCTTTTGAAGAACCAACTCTTGGCTTCATTGATTTTTTTGTATTGTTCTCTTAGTCTCCATTGCATTGATTTCTCCTCTGGTCTTTATAATTTCCTCCCTTGTATGAACTCTGGGGTTGTCCTGTTCTTCTTTTTCTAGAAGCTTGAGGTTCAGCATCAGGTTGGTTAATTGGGCTTGTTCTGTTTTCCTAATATGTGTATTCATTGCTATGAATTTCCCTCATAAGACTGCTTTCATTGTGTCCCATATATTCCGATATGTTGTATTGTCTTTGTCATTTAATTGAAGGAAATGTCTGATTTCTTCTTTAATTTCCTCTGTGACCCATTGGTTATTCAGAAATGTGTTGTTCAATTTCCATGTGTTTATGAAATTTTTTTGAGTTTCTTTTGCTATGGATCTCCAATTTCATCGCACTATGGTCTGATAATATACAGGGGATAACTTCAATTCCTTTGCACTTACTTAAACATGTTCCATGTGTAAGTATGTGGTCTATTTTGGAGAATGACCCATGTGCAGCTGAGAAGAATGTGTATTCTGATTTTGTGGGGTGGAACACTCTGTAAACATCTGTTAAGTTCATTTGTTCAAGAGTTCTATTGAGTTCTAGTATTTCATTACTTATTTTTTGTCTAGTTGATCTATCTATTTGTGACAGTAGGGTGTTGAGGTCCCCCACTATAATTGTATTAGTGCATATATGACTTTTCATGTCTGTTAGTATTTGTTTTACATAGTTGGGCGCACTAGTGTTTGGTGCATAGATATTTATGATTGTCATCTCTTCCTCTTGGATTCTTCCCTTTACAAGGATGTAGTGTCCTTCTTCATCTCTCTTAATCAGTGTTGGTTTGAAATCTACTTGATCTGCAAAGAGGATAGCTACTCCTGCTTTTCTTCGGGTTCCTGTCGCATGCAGTATTGTTTTCCACCCTTTAACTTTCAGTCTGAGTTTCGTTTTGAATTAAGTGTGTTTCTTGTATGCAGCATATTGTTGGATTTTGCTTTTTGACCCATTCTGCCAGTCTATTTCTTTTGATTGGTGAATTGAGACCATTAACATTGATAGTTATAACTGAAACATATTGACTTGTCATTGCCATGACTTTTTCTTTTTGTTGGGTTCTCCCCCTTTCCATTTAATTTCTTGTCATGCCAGATGGGTTCATTCTGCTTTGCTTCCTGGGGTTGTGATCCTCAATGTCTGTTCCTAGGATATTGTGTAAAATTCTTTGGAGTGCTGGTTTGGTATTCACGAAGTTCCTAAGGTGCTGTTTGTCATGAAAGTATCTTATTTCTCCATCCATTTTGAAAGATAGTTTTGCAGGGTACATCAATCTGGGTTGGAGGCTGTTTTCTTTTAGGGCTTGGAATATGTCACTCCAAGCTCTTCTTGCCTTGATGGTTTGTGTTGAGAAGTCTGCTGTGATTCTGATGGGTTTTCCTTTGCATGTGATTTGTTTCTTTTCTCTAACTGCTTGCAGAACTTTGTTCTTTTGTTGTGTCTCTGAAATCTTAACAATTATATGCCTATGTGTAGATTTTTTTGATCAAGGCTATTTGGAGTCCTATATGCCTCACTTATCTGTATGTCAAGCTCTTTTCCCCTGCTTGGGAAGTTTTCTGCCATTATTTCTGTGAAGAGATTTTTTTATGCTATCTGCACTCTCTCCTGTTTCTTCACTGAGCCCAATCAGTCTTACGTTATTCTTCTTTGCATCATCTAGCAGCTGCTGGATTGATTTCTCATGTTCCCTTATAATTTTGAAGCAATTTTTCTTTTCCTGGTCACTAATAGCAATCTTATCTTGTATATCTGAAATTCTGTCCTCACATTGGCTCATTCTGCTGTGTAGACTTTCAATGGAGCTTTTCATGTCCTGGAAATCTATTTGCCTCTGTTTTATGGATTCCATTTGTTTCCTATGTTGGGATTCCATCATTTTCCTGAGCTCCTCTCTAGATTTATTAATCATGTCTTGCACTAGGGGCACAATTTCTCCTGTTATCTGAGAAATTATTTCTGAGTTCATTTTTTCCAGATCCCCTTTTGTTGCCAGTTCAGTGGGTCCAGGTGGTTGAGTATCAGAGTATTCTATCTCATCTCCCTTTGGGGTTGCTGTAGGTGATCTGGAAGTCTGGTTTTGAGACTTATTTACATGTTTTCTCCTTTCGACTGGGGGGGGGCTGTTGGCGCCTGCATGGATTACCTCCTCTGAGCTGGGAGAGGTGGGACAGGGGCCGGAAGCAGCGGTAGGGATGGTGGCCTAAAAGCCCTTTCCTGTGGGCTGGGAGCAGTGGGAGGGATGGTGGCCCGGAAGCCCCTTCCTCTGGGCCAGGAGCAGTGGGACAGAAGGTGGCCCAAAAGCCCTTTCCTCTGGGCTGGGAGCAGTGGGAGGGATGGTGACTGGGAAACCCCTTCCTCTGGACCAGGAGCAATGGGACAGTGTCTCAGAAGGCCCTACCTCTGGGCCAGGAGCAGCGGGACTCAGTACCATGGTCTGGTGGCCTGGTGTCCTCTGGGTCTTTGTAGTGTGGAACCAGGTGGCTGCCTGTCTGCAGCGGGGTGATTCAGCATCTTTCACGTGACTCCAGTGTTAGTTTCTTTAATTACTAATTAATTTATGTTCATTGCAAAAATATTTAAGTATAGACTCTACCAGTAGTTTTTCATCCTTTCAAATCTGTTTGAAAATCTGATTGAAGTTATAGAAAAGCTTCTCATAACACTTATATATAATTTTACATATAATTTTAGGAGCTTTATTGGCTTGGATACCTAGGAAATTCCACTCTTTGACTTCAATTATTATATACCTACGAATTATATATGTATATATTTTTTTTTCTTTTTTTTTTTTTTTTTTTTGCGGTACTGGGGATTGAACTCAGGACCTTGGGCTTGGGAGGCAGGCACAGGGCCACTGAGCTAAATCCCCAGCCTGAATTATATATATTTTAAGCCTAGATACACGTTCTATCTTATCTCTGTACCCATCAGGTTAGTAAATATCGCCACTAAAATATTCTCTAACATCAAACTACATATCAAAAACTACAATCATTTTCTGTTATGTCAAACTGGAATCACTTTCTCCTACGTCAAACCAGGTCATCTCTTTATATTAATTCATAATGAATAAAATCGCTAACCACTCAAATGGGTCAACTAAGAATTTGGTCGGCAAGATGTCAGAGTAACAATCTGAAGTGAATGGTGTTGAGTGTCTGGGCCGACTTCTGTTCCCATCTCCATAGCAGCAGTGATCACTGAGCAAAAAAAGCGCCAAAGGTAGTTGCCCAAGATGGCAAATATCAAAATCTTAACCAGCTGGTCCCACTAGGATTTGTCCCAGAAGATTGCTGACTGCTTGGGCCTGGAGCTAGGCAAAGTGGTGACTAAGAAATTTAGCAACCAGAAAACCTATGTGGAAATTGGCAAAAGTATACTATGGAGAAGATAACTACATTGTTCAGAGTGGTTGTGGTGAAAGCAGTGACAATCCAATGGAGCTTTTCATCATGGTTAATGCCTCCAAGATTGCTTCAGTCAGCCAGATTGCTGCAGTCATCCTATGCTTCCCTTATTCCCAGCAGATTAAGAAGGATAATACCCAGGCTCCAGTCTCAGCCAAACTTGTCACAAATCTGCTATCTGTAGCAAGTACAGGCCACATTATCACCATGGATCTACATGCTTCTAATTCAGGGCTTTTTTGATATCCTGATGGACAATCTGTATGCCGAGCTGTTCTGAAGTGGATTAGGGAGAATATCTCTGAGTAGAGGAACTGTACAGTTGTCTCACCTTATGCTGGTGAAGCCAAGAGTTTCCTCCATTGCAGGCCAGTGGAATGTGGACTTTGCCTTGATTCACCAAGAATGAAAGAAGGTCAGTGAAGTGGACCACATGGCACTAGTGTGAAATGTGAAAGACAGGGTGACTCTTCTTGCGGGTGTCATGGCTGACACCTGTGGCACAGTCGGCCCTGCAGCCAACAAACTTGTCTCAGCTGGAACCAGAGTTTACACTGCGTTGACTCATGGATTCTTCTCTGGCTCAGCCATTTCTCACATCAACAACACATGCTTTGAAGCAGCAGTAGTTACCAATACCATACCTCAGGAGGACAAGAAGAAGCATTGCTCCAAAGTACAGGTGATCAGCATCCCCATGATCCTCGCAGAAGCCATCCGGAGAACTCACAAGAGGAATCCATTTCCTACTTCTTCAGCCACATCCCTAATAGTATAACTTCTGAAGGGTTTTAAACATAAAATCAAACCCACCCCTTGTTTTCCCTTGGTATTTGATGACAAAGTCAGCAGGAAACCCATCTTGCTCCAGCATAGCTTTCCACATCCCAGATAGGTATATTAGAGTTTCTCTTAAATTGGGGAAAGACAGATTGAGACTGACTGCTGGGATTTCCTGCCTGCGTTGTCTCATTCTGTTTTCCTTGATTTTGTGAGTCTGGCAGCTTTAACTAGAGCTCAGCTGCCACAAGAATTCAAACTTTTGAGATTGTTGTTTAAGACTATTTGGGATTATGGAAGCTCAAACTCCTTTGCATGTGAATGATTTAGGGTTGTTCTTTGTTCAGAACAACATGTGACAAGTTTCCTAAATTATATCCTAATTTACAGGAAGCCTTGGGCACCCCAAACATAGTCCCAGAAGTGCAGCAGCCTGTAAGGCAGGAGCAGGCAGCTCAGCTTGAGCAGCCATTGGGTGGGATCATGAAGGTGGGGAAGGGGATAATACAGTGCAACATGTGTTTCCTGGAAGGAAGAAGCCTGATCATCATCATCTGCTCACCTATGTAGCTTGGATTCTTCTTTGTACCTATTCCTTTCTATTTGGCTTTATCTACAACCATGTGCATCTTTTCCTGGCCAAATATCCCCTTGGGCCCAAATGCCCATTGATTGTACCATAGTCTTTTTTTTTTTTTTTTTTTTTTTTTTTGGTACCGGGGATTGAACTCGGGACCTTTCCCTTGGGAGGCAAGCGGCGGAACCACTGACCTAAATCCCTGGCCCTATGTACCATAGTCTTTTGAAATACAAACTTGCTTCCTATTTTATCATTGCTAACATTCACATTAGACAATTTGCTGTACCTTAATCTTCCTTAGCTTGTTACCACCATGTAGTAGGTTTTAGGTGGTATCATATAGTGCTTTTTATTTAATTTTCATCTTACTTCCTCAGATCTGTTTGATCTCTCATGGCCCAAGATGTCTGTTAAAAAAGAATGTTACTGTCTCTTGTAAACTAATAAAGTATGTATATGAAAAAAAACTTTTGAAAAAGAATTAGGTCAGCATCCATAACACCAGCCTCTCCTGCACCCTTGCTATCTCTCAATTATATCTGCTTCACATTTCCATTGCAACAAATTTGGTTTAGGCCCCTGTCATGATAATTTTTATGCCAACATGACCAGGCCACAAGGTGCCCAGATACGTAGTCAAACATTACTCTGCATATTTCTGGGTGAGATTAATACTTAAATTGGTACTCAGTAAAGCAGCCTGAGTGGTTGGGCCTCACCTAACATCACTGGACAACCAGTTGGTCTTCCCTAAGTAAGAGAGGATTGTCCTACTGACAGCCTTTAAATTTGAGTTGCTTTGTTTTTTGTTTTTATTTGGTTGGTTTTTGAGATAGGGTCTCTCTGTGTAGTTCAGACTGGCCTGGAAATCACTATGTAGCTCAGACTGGCCTTGAGCTTGTGGTGATCCTCCTGCTTCAGCTTCTTGAGGGTGCTAAGATTACAGGTGTATGTCACCACACCTGGCTCAGCCTTTAAATTTAAACAGAAACAAAACATTGACTCTTCCTATATGATGCCCTTCAAAGTGAGGCATTGTCTCATCCTGATTCTATACAGCACTGGACTTGAACTGAGACATTGCTTCTGCAGATTTCAAACTTACTGTCCTTCAGAGTCATGTGAATCAATCCTGTACTCACTCTCTCTCTCATTTTGCTTTCTTGATTTTTTATTTATTTATTTGGGGGGGGGGGGTACCGGGGATCAAACTTGGGACCTTGCACCTGCGAGGCAGGCATGGTGCCACTGAGCTAAATCCCGGCCCCGCTTTCTTGCTTTTTGAGACAAGGTCTATGTAGTTCAGGCTGGTCTTGAACTCATTATGTAGCCCAGGCTGGCCTTGAACTCAGCTGTACAGTAAATCTCTGTGGGTATGTATATCCTTTGATTCTGCTTCTCTGAAGAGCCTTGACTAAGACAGGTACCATGAGTTGCCAAATTATTCTAATAGCCTCCTAAGTAATTTTCCTACCAGAGTATTCCCTCCAATCCATGTGCTCTTTCTAAAGGTGATCTTTCTAAAATACAAATCTGTTATCACTTTCTTACTTAAAATCCTTCAATGACTCCCTGTTGCTCTTAGGATAAAACCTATACTCCTTAATATGGCTTACAAAGCCCTTTATCACCTGCAACCCACATCATTGTTACATGATCTTCCCTACACCTGAGCCTTTCCCCCGGTGCCTGGATCAGTGAATGTTTCCACTAGAGTGAGTTGCTCAAGCCAGAAACCTGGACTCTTTCCTTCCACTCCCTCTGTATATCTAATTAGTCACCATACCCTTTTGTTTCTTCCTCCAGTGCCACCACCCTGGTCCAAGACACCATCTTTTCTCAGCTGGACTGCTAACCAACGATAATATTCCCACACTAAAAAAAAGTAAAACAAATGCTTCTCATGAATAGCTTGAATATCCAAGCTTAATCCAATATTATACTGTAAAATATCTAATATGTAATAACATATGTTACACTCTTGAAGATCCTGTTGCTTTTTTGGCGGGGGCGCATACCAGGGATCAAACTCAGGACCTTGTGCTTGGGAGGCAGGCGAGGTGCCACTGAGCTAAATCCCTAGCCCCCTGCTGCATTTTTAAGAATCACAGAAACTGTAAAATTTTGAAGAACTAGAAGAAAACACAAGATCAAGGCTTTTTTTGTACATTCAAAGATAAAATACTAACAAAGCAAGAAGATCAAGAGATGAAGGGAAGGGGAATGAACATGAAAAAAAATTGGTATGTTATGTACACCTACCAGCTCCAAAGAATGTAAACATATCTACTGCAAATGTGTACTAATAAAATATAAATTAAAAGTTATGCTTTAATTAAACCAGTGTTTCTTTAGTATACAAGGTAAATGCTATAAAGAACTGTGAAGGATCTGAGGTTTTATCCTGAGGCTTTGCAAGCTATCAAGTTAGCCTGTTAACAGTTCCATGAATGTTGGCAAAAAAATAAGACTCCAGGGTTAGAGACAAAAGTTGTTATTGCCCAAAATAGCAGTAACTAGTGCACAATATTAGCATTTTTTTGTTTTGGTCCTTCAAACTGTAATTCCCACAGGGTGGCACAAAGACAGCCTAGGTGCCATCTATACACAATGAGTTTCATTACAAGAAAGGATCCCCAAGCTTAGAAAACCTAAATCTTTTTATACTGGATGGTATAGTCCAGAGGTAGACACTATATCTGTTTCCCAAGGCTCTAAGCAAGCCTGCCATTTGCCCTGGGAGAAGACACTACCTCTGTCAGGGCTGTTCCCTATGCAAACCTTCCTGGAGGGTCTAGAACAAAGATCAGTGTTTCTGCTTGTAAAACACAGAAATATAAGAGCCCCTTAGAGAACTGTTTCCCAATAATATCTACAGTCTCCCAACAGTACCCATAAGACTGCACACTTTCTACTACTGTGCAGTTTCTACAGTCTTGGCTCCTGGAAACGTTTCTGATGATTATGCAACTTCGTCAGCCACTCTAATTAATGACCGACAGAGGCTAAGACCAAATCAATGTGTCTCACATAGCATTTACAGCCAAGAGGACTGTATAGCAAGACAAGGACCTACTGCAGTATTGATCTCAATCATAGCCCTGAGGGTCCTGGATTCAACCAGTTTAACGATCCCACCCACCATCAGGGTATTAGAAAGCCAAGTGACTTCCTCTTTAAATTTCCCTATTGACCTTTCCACCTGGCCCAAGGCATTAATCAGTCACAGCAATATGTATCAGAGATTGCACAGGTGTCACCTGAGGAGGCCAGTCTATGGCAACTCTTTCATTCACAACAACCTGGTTTAGTGACCTGAGGCTGACCTCAATCCCTTCCAGGGCCAAGGTGGTGCCATGCATAACTCAACTAAATGTTTACCCCTTTCTCTAACTGGATAACTATTGTTACAGATAATTACCAGCAAAGTGTACATAAATAATAAATCCATTATCTTTCTGGGGACATCCCTCCAGCTACTAACCACAACTTGGGAGAAATCTGATCATCTGAGAGCCACAGGATCTACAGTGATACTTCCTTAAAGATTTGAAGGTCTCAGTGTTCTGCTAAGGGTGTGGTCAGGAGAGACAAGTTCACTTTTGTCTTCCACAAAGAAAAGAGACCCACAGAACACTAGGTGCTTTTGGAAAGTGTTACTTACAAGTATTGGCCTCACCAAACAGAACATAGTTCATCAATCAGAGGGCAAAGGTTCAGTTCCCTCAGTGTGGACATGTGGCAAGCTGCTAAGCCTCAGAACTCTCAGTTCAGTATGAATAATTGAGTCTAGTCCTCATTTTTATAGGGATTGCCTAAGTCTTAGGCCCTAAGAGTTGTCTATCAAATGTTCCTGTCTTCACCACCCGACAGGTGATACTCATTCACCCCACAGAGTGACAAAGTGGTAGTTATGGGCGTGAAGATAGAGAAGACATCCAGCAATATAAGCTAGTGTTTTGCATGGGAGATGCAGATGCTGTGCTATCATCTACTTTATCTGATAGAATGGTGCTAAGGTAAAAGAGAATGACAATCAAAACCACGGTCAGAATGTCAGGCATGGTGGTACACGCCTGTAATCCCAGCACTCAGGAGGCCGAGGGGGAGGATCACCAGGAGGATCACCATGAATTTGAGGCCAGCCTGGGCTACATAGTGAGTTCAGCCAGCCTGAACTACATAGCGAGACCCTGTCTCAAAAAAACAAAAACAAAAAACAAACAACACCATGGTCAGCACCATCAGGAAACAATGGCAGATTCAGCAGTTTTCACCATTTAAAGTGTTTGCAACTGTTTGGAAGAGCTGAACCTAGGCCTTTTCCTTCCTCTAGAAGGATCCAGATGAGGCTCTGAAAGACAAAAGATTATTAGAGATCCTTCCTCCTCCTCCTCCTGGCATCTCAGGTGTTTTTACCTCAAATCTTAGAGTTGTTCACTCCCCATCACCACCCATTCCCTAGCTGTAATTCACCTTTTTCCCAATTATCTCTAGTACACCCAGACCACTCATCCCAAAGAGTCAGGGGGAAAATGGATAAGGCCTTTTTATAATTAGATTCCAGAGATTAATTTCAGAGTCATTATGTCACTCACTTTGGCCTATACAAACCACTGGGTGACTCAAAGCAGTATCTCAACCAATCGGTGATGACCTTCATGACAGAGGGCCATACAAATTACACAAGAATCCAGGTGGCTAAGCCGGAGTTAAGGGTGAAATCTTAGGTTCCCCTTTGACTGGCTTCTAATCCAAAGACAAAGGACTTTACTACTCACAACAATAGCCAAAATATGAAGATTATTACTGCTGTTGTTCTGGTTACCAAGGCCCATTCCCATATGACAATGTAGAGAGCCAGGTGAAGCCAGTATATGCAATGGATTCCATTACCAGAGAGGGAACCTGAGCACAGGGCACCTAAATCTTTTATAATGCCCTTTACTCCAGGAGCACTCTGTTTTCCAAGGCTCTGAGCCAACCTGCCCTTTGCTCTGGAGGGAGACACTGTGGGTATCTATCTTCTCTAACTCTTCTACTTTCTCTCCTTCTCCTTGAAATCATTCCATAATTAAGGCAGTCATTTCTTCCCTAGCCAGAAATATATAAAGACAAGCAGGCCATTCAGAATTGTCTAATACTTTATTTTTTAAAAACAAAGTAAAAAATATCTCTCTACTTGGTAGACTAGCAAACACACTATATATTTGTTGGTTGGTGAGAATATACTTTCCTGATCACTTCTCAATGAGATGTGCTCCTATTCCTCTTTCTGACTCTCCTCAAGATTTCCTGTAAGGCTAAACTCATCTTCCATATATCTCCCAGGCCGGTGTTCATAAATCATCATTGATACAACAGCAATTTAATAGATTTCAGTAAAAAGTGAGGATTAATTAAAGATTTCTAAGTTGAGGGGTAGGTAGGTAATCTGGATACCCACCTATTAAACTAGTGATTCTCATCTCTTCCATGGGGCTATTAGACATCCATTTGTTGGCTTGGCATGGTGATACACGCCTGTAATCCCAGCACTCTTCCAGGGAAGGCTGAGGCAGGAGGATCACTATAAATTCAAGACCAGCCTGGGTTACACAGTGAGTCCACGGCCAGCCTGCAATACATAGCGAGACCGTGTCTCAAAACAAACAAACAACAACAAAAAAACCCCAAAAGACATCCACTTGACAGTATTCTTTAGAGGGGACAGTGGAGGAATGGAAAATTTGAACATTAATGAACAGATTCCAAGTTAAATCCTCATATTCCGTATCTTGCCTGAGAGTATGAACATAGCTCACCTATAACTATATCAAATTTTAAGTAGTTCAAAATTAAGTAATTACATATTATGCTCACCACTGTAATTGTGATTATATAGATTCTTTACAGATACTATAGTTTTCTACATTACTTGAGACCTCTGGATTAGAAAGTGCTGCAAAAATAGTCTTTAAAATTTAGGTCCAAAAATACCTGAATTTTTCAAAATTAGCAATTTTGAAATTGTGTGGAAGCCATCTATGTGGAAGCCATCTTAAAATGCATAACGCCTGTTATTATTAGCATTACTTTTATGTGGAGAGACATGTTAAGATGTACTTATGCTTGTCTGGTCCTCCACAACTATCAGTTCAGAAGTGTAACTACCACAATAGATCAATATTTAATCACAAAGGAAAAGATATACTGCCACATTAGCTGATTTTTTGTTCTCTTTCAATTTAATGAGTTTACATTAAAAGTTTAGGCAGTCATTTTACATTAAGGAATAAAAATCTTTTTAAAAAAACAATACAAAGAGTGAAAGGATTTTAGCCAAATTTACACTTCTTTTTGCTATGGATTTTTTTTGGTTTTTTTTTTTGGTACCGGGGATTGAACTCAGGTCCTTGCGCTTGCGAAGCAGGCGGTGGAAACCACTGAGCTAAATCCCCAGCCCCTTTGCTATGTTTTTTAACAATTCATCTCATCACATCTTATTGCAAGGTGCAAAAGCACTTGCAGCACTCATTACAATCATGAAACTAACTTTAAGGAAATACATATGCTGTTAATAGTGGCCCTCAGCGGAAACTGACTTCCTTCTATTAAAAACTCTACATTGGGCTGGGGATTTAGCTCAATGGTGGTTCCAGTGCCTCCCTCGAAAGCGCAAAGTCCCAAATTCAATCCCCAGTACCAAAAAAAAAACAACTCTACAGTATACAGAAGTATTAATAATACTATTAACCTGCGCGAGCACAAGGACCCGAGTTCAATCCCTGGTACCAAAAATAATAATAATAATAATGCTATTAACTAACCATTTATTCTCTTAAGAATCATCACCAAAGTTTTCTGGAAATAAGTCCTCATAATTAAATATTTAAAAGGTGAAGTGTTCCTTATCTTAATTTTAGCAAGATCTTTACTTTTTTTCATTGCAAGAAACATTTTAATAGCTTTAAAGCAAAGACTGTTAAGAGTAGATAGCTAAAATTGTACTCCTGAGTTCAAGTTTACAGATAAGTCTTTTGTAAGTAATTCTCAATAAAATATCCTCCCTCCCCAGCCTGCTGCTCCAAATCTTGTATTATTTCTTACAAAACTTTGGTCAAGAGTAGAAATATATCCAGGCAGATGTATATGCCATACAATAGCAAAAATGATAAAGCCCAACTAATTACTTTTGAGTTTTAAAAATAGAAGGCAATTAAAATATACTCAGTTACATTAAAAAAAGCTTTCATGGGGTAATATTGAAACAGTCACAAAGGTTAAGAAAATATTAATATCAAAGTACAAATGACTACAATGTTAAAATAGACAAAAACTACTATACAAGAGCCTCTTCTAGAATCAAAAATAAAGAACACAACACATGAGTCAGGATGAGTTTCCTGTTCTACTCATGAATTTTAGTCTTCATGTTTATAAGGTCGGTTATGCTGACATCCAGTAGTTTCTTAGGACATCTGAGGAAGACTCATTCCAACTTTGTAGAGTGGGTCTTCTCCAAGGAACTTCTTGATCCTGGTCACGTGACGGTCATTGTACAATTTCAAAGTAGTGCAATATTGCCATGATGTGCTGGGGCATGAAGACGTATCCAGTGTAGAGCGCCATGCCCATGACGGAAATCAACATGGAATCTGAGCTGTAGTTAAGGAAACTATTTTTCTCACTTTATTAAACAAACAACCCACAATTTTGTTCAACAATCATTTTATGTTGAAGTAGTCATTACTTAGTATTTCTCACATATATTGACTATTCATGATGAACTAATAAGGAATGACAATGCTAGCCATTAAATCATCCCTAGTGGCATTCTCAGGGTTTGGGTTTTTCTGATTGGTTGGTTGATTGGGTTTTCTGTTGTTTTTAGGCTCATTTTATCTTTATCAGTACCATACAAGGTAGGTCGTGTTATTCTCCCTATTATAGTTAAAAACATTAGCCTGCTTAAAACTAAGCCTAGGAAATGCCACTGAAGGAACTGACTAAAGAAACAAATGTATGTAATAAATGTGTAGTTTAATAACTATAAAAGACTTAACAACCTAAGTAGTAATAAGAATGTCTGAAGAGTAGTGGCACAATAGATATAAAGATCAACCTAACAAAACAGAAGATGCAGAAACAACCCCAGACACATTTGGCCATCTGATACTTAACAAAGGGCCCAAAAACACACACTGGAGGAAAGATAGTCTCTTTAATAAACGGTTCTGGGAAAACTGGCTATCCACATGTAGAAGATTAAACCTAGACCCATATCTGTCACCATGTACTAAACAAAAATCAAAATGAATCAAAGATCTAAATATTAAAACAGAAACAGGCCACTGTGTCTTGCTCTTGCATGGCGGCCTGCCCTTATGCTGTAGAGTGTACCTCTTTTTCTACTTTTACTTGGCCCAAACTCACTCCGCAGAGCCTGTTTCTTTTTCTACTTTAATGTAACTTTGCTAACATTGAAAAAAAAAAAACCGAAGTAATCTTCTGGAAGATAAAATAGGTAAAATTCTTGAAGGCATAGGCATAGGCAAAGACTGAACATGCAGAAGAAATGACATCAAGAATCAACAAATAGAATCATATCAAATTTTAAAACTTCTGCAAAGGAAAGGAAACAACCAACAGAGAGAAGAGACAACCCACAGAATGGGAAATTTTTTTGCCAGCTATTCTTCAGACAGAGAACTAACATCTAAAATATATAAAGATCTCAAAAAACTTAGAGGTCCCAAAATAAAAGACCCAATCAAAAAGTCAGCAACTGAAGTGAACAGACACGTCTCAGAAGTACAAATGCCCTCTAAATACATGACAAAAATGTTGACTATCTCTGGCCTTTAGAGAAATACAAATTAAAACATTGAGATTCCATCTTACTCCAGAAAGAATAACTATCATCAAGAAATCAAAAGACAACAAATGCTAGAGGCTGCAGGGAAAAAGGAACCCTTCTATATTCCTGGCAGGAATCTAAACTAGTACACTCACTATGGATATCACTATGGAGATTCCTTTACAAAATAACCCAGAGGTGGCCGGGGATTTAGCTCAGTGGTTCCGCTGCCTGCCTCGCAAGCATGAGGTCCGGAGCTTGAACCCCCATACCAAAAATACCCAAAAAACCCCCAGAAATTCCATCTGAATTTCTATTCCCCTTCTAACTATCTTCCCCAAAGAGCTGAAGACATATTACAGTGATACATACATACCTATGTTTCTAGCAGCACAACTCACTAATGGCTAAATCTTGGAAGTGGCCTATATATGTCCATCAACAGATGAATGGACAGGCCCAGGGATTTATTTAGCTCACTGGTGCCCCTGCCTGCTTCCCAAGCACAAGGTCCCGAGTTCAATCCCCGGCACCAAAAAAAAAAGATGAATGGGTGAAGGAAGTGTGGTATTTATACACAATAGGGTACTACTCTGCCATAAAAAAAGATAAACAAGTCATTTGCAGGAAAATGGATCCACAGAGACATGTTAAATGAAATAAATCAGACATACAAGCTTAAATTCCACATGGTTTCTCTTATCTGAGAAACCCAAAATATAAAGAGCAAAATAATAGATAATAGGAAACAGGGAGGTAGATTTTTTGCAAAAGGGAAGATGACCAAGAGATTGAGGGAGTGGGAGTGGGATGATAAGAGGAGAAAGGGATGAAAAAAGATGTGTTATGTACGTCTACCAACTTCTCGTGATGCCTGCAATCATTATGTACTACAAACATGTACTAATAAAAACCTTAAAAATAAAAAGATCATTCTGGTATCCTAAACAAGAACTACACTGTACCGTGTTCCTTTACCCTTATTCCAAAAGCAACTGAAACTAAGGGCCAGTCAACACAGGGCCATACAAAATGCCCCTAACAAAAATTATATAAAATCTAAGGACCTTTGACTTAGCAAAGCTACAAAGCAATGCTAAGAAGGGAGTCAAATGTTTCTTAATTAGAGCTGTTCCCTCTTCTCCTTCCTTCATATTTTCTCCCTTTCTCTCACATACCTTTTACCTGTACATACTAGTATTCTATAATAGCTTACATTTTTATAAGATAGGGTTTAAATAAACAATATGCTATTACCTGCTAATATTTGTAGAGCAGTTTAGCTGATAAATCTCTTTTATATAATATTATCTTGCTTAACCCTTACAGCTTTCTTACAAAATGTTTATTATGGTCGTTACCTATGAGAGGCTGAGAAAACAGTGACTTGTCTGGGCTCATACAGGAAGGTGTCTTTAAAGCCAGAGATCAAACTAAAGCTCAAACTCTAAATTCATTCAACTCATGGAACAAACATGGGCAGAAAGTCTCCCATAAGCATTTTAATCATTTTTTACTTACATTTTAATCTCCCTAATCTAGTTCTTCCTTAAACTACCACCTTCTGTTTACCACTTAACTTATTTAAAACAAACACACAAAAAAGTACACATTCTCTGCTTCCCTATGATTGCATATTTGGCTGGTTGACCAACAGCCCCTCCAGGCTACTGATATTGCTCTAAGATCACCAATCACCTATCAAAACCAATGGCTATCTGAATTGACAATTTTTAGTCCTTCGTCTTCAAAACCCATTCTACTCTGGGCTGAGGAGCTTCCATGGGGCTCTCTTCCAATCTCGATCACTATTTTCCTGTTTCACTAGCTCTTTTCCCTATCTGTCCCTTGTGTGTACAATGATTACAGTAAACTTTGTGTTTTTCTTCCAAATGTCCACTGCACCCCTCCTCCTAGTATAGTAGCCATGCTCTTTATCAGCCTAATCCTACCACTTCTCCAGTGCCAGACTGACCATAACCACCTAGGGAATCCCTTCCCCTTGGTGACAATGGTCTCTCCAATACTGTTCAAAGCTTAGAACTCCCAGGAATTCAGGAACACAAATGCTCTCTCCTGGAATATGTCGTTTGCAGAATCCTGGAATCATGGGGGTCACTTTTCCTCCATGAGGAAAGCAAAAACAAATCTCACAAATGAAAGATAAATATAATTACAGAAAAATGAAGCCAAACTCCTGATCAAAAAACCCTGAAGCCTACCCTACCCCTAGATTTTCAAACACTATGCCAATAAATCTCCTTTACTCCTACATCAGTTAGGTTCTCTCTGTGACTTGCTGCTGAACAGAAAACATCTCAAATGATAAAAAAGGGCTCCCAATGTCTTGCCTTGGCCCTATACTCCCTCATAACTCAAACCACTACCTTTATGTTATTGACCTGACCCATCTTCCATATGTCATGCAGATATGTCCAAACTGTTTCCACATATTGCTGACATTTTCACCTTTGACAATGCACAAGGTACCTAAAATTCAAGATAGTGGAATTGAACTTATTAACTTTTTCCAAAACTACCAGTTCCTATGAGTTCTATTTTTCAGCTGATACAACTATTTGCCCACTATCCAATCTATCTTTGAATTCTTCTCCCCATGTTTAAATTATCAAAAACTTCTCAGTTCTTCCCCAATCTCTATAAATGACTCATATCCCCTACCCTAATTAAGGATAAATAACTGAGGCATTCATTGTTCCTTATTAGAACATGTACAAAGTACCATTTTAGGCCTCTTACCACTTTTCAAACCACTCTACTGAGGGATTCTTGTAAAATGCAGCAGGCTTCCTTTTGCCAATAGGACAACACTTAGGAGTCTTTGACAGGCATTCAAGGACCTTTGCAATCTAGTTTCAAGTATCTGTCTACAGGGACGCTCACAGCAATAAACAAAGATTGAGTGACTGATACAAGGACTTTTGTACACAGTTTCTTGAGGGAGTTTTATCAAAAGGGGACTGAGTAGAATAGGGCCAGGAGAAAAAGCTAAGCAGGGACAGGGTCAGTTCCTACAGAGTACTCTGGAGCAAATAATACTATTTAGTTGCTGTGGCCTTGAGATGACGGGCTTGCCCTTTTGTGTCCCTTATTTGTGAGTCACAGGCTGCCTCATGAGGCAAGGAAAGGCCACATAGCCCATAGCCGAAGGGCAATACTCCAGGGAAGGCAGCACCTTAAGGCATTAGCAGACAAACTCACCATGTCTGGGACATAGGTACATCAGCTAGGGGACCACAGTGAAGATCAATGACATCTACTATGCTACTTTTGGGGGCTTATTTTTGGTACCGGGGATTGAACTCGGGTCCTTGTGCTTGTGAGGCAGGCAGCGGAACCACTGAGCTAAATCCCCGGCCCCTACTATGCTACTTTTTTTTAAAAGGTAGCAAGGTTTTTTTGCCGCCTGCTGCACAAGCGCAAGGACCCAAGTTCAATTCCCAGTACCAAAAAAAAAAAAGGTAGCAAGGTTTTACATTACAGATAAGAAAACAAGCATGCTCGGCAGAGTGCAGAGTGGGCCACTGTAAAAGCTTACAGCTACTTTTTAATGTTATCATTTTTGCAGTATTGGAGATCAAACCCAGAAGCATTTTACCACTGAGCTACATCCCCAGATCTTTTTATTTTTTATTTTGAAACAGGGTCTCACTAACTTATCCAGGATGGCCTTGAACTTAACGATCCTGATCCTCTCATCTCAGACTCCTGATTGATGGGATTCCAGGCAGCTGTCACTGTACCTGGCTACTACACTTTTATACTGCACTTCCCAGTACTGCAAACCATCCCCCAATACACACACATCCTACCTGCAGCCACGTCACATGTCTCAAAACACTACATATTTTTACACTACTTTGACTTTGCTTATTGTTAAGTAATAACAGAAGAATAATGGTGGTAACAGCAGCTTCCATTCTGTGAATGCCTACTCTGTGCCTGGCACTGTGTTAAGCACTTCATCAAGTTCAAGTAACCTCCCCAACATGTAAGCAATGAAGTCAGTTCCCAACCAAACCATTTGGCTGGAGAGGCATTGGTGGTATAGTGGTTAGCATAGCTGCCTTCTAAACCAAACCATTTGGATCTTTGTTCCTAACCACAAAACTGTATCACCTTTCTACATTTGTAAAGTCTTACTTGCCCTAGTAAAATCTAGTAATTCTTACAGCTCAGTTATCTCCTCTTACAAGGCCTTCCCTGGCACTCATTTTTCCCATTATTACTCCAACCTCCTGGCAGACCTAACAACTCCTTAATACTTACTCTTTTTTTTTTTTTGGTACCAGGGATCAAACTCGGGTCCTTGCGCTTGTGCAGCAGGCGGTGAAACCACTGAGCTAAGTCCCTGTAAAATCCCATTTATCACCCCTTCCTATCATCTGTAGATGTATCTATCTTACCTAGATTATCTTGTCTCCTAAAAAAAAAAAAAAAAAAAGAAAGAAAGAAATTTTTCAATAAATATTCATTTGATTTTATGGCCAGACATGGTGGCACATGCCTATCATCCCAGAGCTCTGCAGGCTGAGGCAGAAGGGTCACAAGTTCAAGGCTAAGTGTACTACACTGTGAATATGAGGCCAGCTTGAACTACACAGTGAGACCCTGTTTCAAAAAAATAACCCATCCCAAGCCCAAGGACCCGAGTTCGATCCCTGGTACCAAAAAAATAAATAAATAATAACCCAGGGCCAGGGATTTAGCTCAGTGGTTTCGTTGCCTGCTGCGCAAGCACAAGGACCTGAGTTCGATCCCTGGTATAAAAAAAACCAAAAAAAAGAGAAATATTTGATTCTAAATTCACTATAGTGTTTTCTAAATATTTCACATATTATAATGGCTGGCAAGTTTGATAATGACTATAGAAAGAAAAACAAAATTAGTGTTTAGACAATGCTGTATTTAAAAATACTTTGGAGCGGGCCAGGGATTTAGCTCAGTGCTTCTGCCGCCTGCCCCGCGAGTGCAAGGAAGGACCCGAGTTTGATCCCTGGTAACAAAAGAAAAAAAAACACTTTGGAGGGCAGGGGTTATATATAGGTCAGGGGTACAGCATGTCTCTAGCATGCACAAGTTCCTGGGTTCAATCCCCAGCACCACCAAAAGAATAAAGACAAAAACAAAAACCCCACTTTTTGATTTTTTAAGAGTTTAACATAAGTCTTATAAATATATATGTCAAGCAAATAAAAATGGTATAGTAAGTAAAAGGCTTTAGGTAACTGGCTCAAGTTCAACACAAGGAGTGATTTCCACAAAATAGCTATTTCATTAACAATGTCGCATACCTTTTATGGCCCTATAAATCTTCTATTTAGTAGGAAGAATATATGTTAATGAATATCCATAAATCAGCTTAATCAAGATTACTCCACTCTAATATAAGGCTCTGAAACTTCAACTCAATTTTATGAACCCTAAATTATCAAGCCTTTAAAAATTTTATATGCATATAAAATCTTTTTTCTAAGTGAAACAATAACTTATCAAAACTTGAAATGGTTTTTTGTCTGGTTAAGAGTTCAAGACTGTTACGGCTTATGTCTAGACAGCCCCCCAAAGCTTCATGCAGTCATAGGTGGGGCTTTTTCAGAGGTGGCTGCATCTAGGGTATGATGCTGGGATTGATTACAGTACAATGGTAGGCTCGAGGGCATTAGGGTTAACGATGAGTGCTACAAACCCTAAGTAGCCTGGATAAGATATAAGGAGCAGAAAGTGCTGTGGTCTTCCCTTGTTGCTTTGCTGCTTCTCCTGGCTGTGAACTGTTTCTCCTCTTCAGTGCCTGTCTGTCATGCCACCCTGCCTTGGAGCCAGTCAATTATGGACTCAAACCTCTGCAAACTGTGAGCTAATTAAAACTTTCTTCCTTTGAGTGTCAAGTATTTTGTCTCAGCAACAAGAAAAGTAACTAAGACAGAATTAGGTACCAGAAAAGTGGGGTTGTTGCTGTAACTACACCTGACAATGTGGTTTAGGAGCCTCTGGAGCAGGCTTGTGGGAAGGGGAAGAGTTAGGAAAGGTTTGGAGATGCCAGCTGAAAAAGTAGAGCTAGAATGCCTGAGGCTGTCCTTGATGAGAGATTCTGGTAAGAGCTCAGAATACCATAATGCTCATAGAAATTCTGCTGGTAAAAACCTGGCTCAGGTTTCTGTTGGGAAGGACTAGTTGGCTGTTGGACTCTAGATACTGCTGTCGTGGCTTGGCAGAAAGGTTTTGTCTACATTTTGCTTGTGTCCAGAGACTGCCTGAGACTGAGCTTAAGGGCAGCAAACTAATTAATCTAGCAGAAGAAATTTCAAGGCAGTCTAATGTTGAGGCAGTGGCATGGCTACTGTTGGGGCTTTTGGTCAGATTTGTGTTGAGAATCAAGAGGAAAGAGCCCAGCAGAATGATTTAAAACATTTGAGTCTGCCCAGAAAGGAAGTTCTAGTAAAGCTGTGGACTACAAAAACAGAGCGGAGGAGATCTTGACTGCTGAGAAGGAACAGGAGAACAGAAAAGATGGCCTGAGGGCACCACAAGAAGCAGCAGGACTCCACCCTTTGCAGCCTCAAAACTGCAAAAGTGAAAAAAAAAAAAAAACTGCAAAAGTGAAAGACTGCCTTGAGAAGAGAGATCCAGAACACCATGTTCCAGAATGGCAGTGGCTTAGGGAAGTTGTTCCTAGGGGTTTGGTTCATAGGCACTAGACCCCTACAACTGAGAGCGAAAGTCAGGCTAACTGCTCCAGGTGGTAGCAAACTTTAGCGTCATCCATATGGTGCTGGTTTTAGGCACATGCGGATAAAAGAGATATGGAGTCAGGAAGGCTTCCACTCAGATTTCAGAAGGCCCAGGAAGCCAGGCAGTATGCCCTGAGATGGCAGTATGTGAAGTTTTGAATGTGAACCCAAAGGTGCGGTGGAGACCCCAGAAGGTTGGAAAAGCCAAGAATGTGGATTGTTCAAGGAAAGCTGCAAGGAGCGAGAAAAGCCACCCAATGAAAGAAGCCATGGGAGCTACAACCACCGGAAGTACCATAGGGCTGGAACCACCCAAGTTTTTTGGAGTTCACAACTTGCCAGATTGCCAGGGGTGCTGGAAATGGAATTACGGGTTTTAATTTTTGTCCTGCTGGATTTTGGTCTTGCTCTGTTCTCATTCCTTGCAATCCCCATTTGTAACTTTTGGAATGGAAATGTCTATCTTGTGCCATTGAATGTTGGAAGTATTTAGCTTTCATTTGTACAGGGCCTTGCAGCTAAGAGTTCACCTAATTCTCAGAGGAGACTTTGGGAACTCTTAGAGATGGGCTAAATGACTTTTACATAAAGGGAGGTCCATGAGTCTTTGGGGGCCCAGGGCAGAATGTTCTGTCTTGTGTCTAGATGTCCCCCTAAAGCTTCATACAGTCACAGGTAGGGCTTTTTGAGAGGCGGGTGCATCTACAGTGTGATGCTGGAGTTGATTCATGCTGCAATGCTAGGCTCAAGGGCATTAGGATTAAGGGTGTGAGTGCTACCCACCTTAAGTAGCCTGAATAATATACAAGGGATAGAAAGAGCTGTGGTTCTCCTTTGTTGCTTTGCTGCCTTCTCCCCACCATATAGTAAAACGCACATTAACATTAAACTCTCACAAAATACTCCCCTTTGCTTCAAACACATTTATCCCATCATTCTTGCCATTTCTGAAGCAGCTCTGGAAGTCCTCTTTCATGTCTATCTTGTGCAGCTGCTTCAATGTCCTGAATCAATTCTAAATGTTTATTTACCTTTCATGATCAATTTGACTTTGGGGAAGAACTATAGGTGCATGGTGCCATATCCAGTGAATAAGTTGAATGAGGACACACACTGTCATATTTTTAGGAGGCTGCCTTACCATTAAGTGGCACTCAGAAGCGGTATTCACCATAATTTTTAATTAAAAATTAAAGACATTCACAAAACAGCACTTCCAGAACTGCTTCAGAAAGTGGCAAGAAGGAACAGGATAAGTGAATTTGAAGTAAAGGGAAGCATTTTGAGAATTAATGACAATGTGTCCTTTACTATAATCAATTTTAATTTAAACATTCACTGTGTATTTCTATCATACAATGTATGTCAAAAACAGGATCGGGCCAGGGATTTAGCTCAGTGGTTCTGCTGCCTGCTCTGAAAGTGCAAGAACCCAAGTTCGATCCCCGGTACCACAAAAAAAACTGAGGATCATCAGGCTCCTTATCTGTAAAACATGGACACACATCATCTATTTGTTTGGTTTTGGTTTTTTGTGGTACCGGAAATCGAACTCAGGACCTTGCACTTACAAGGCAGGTGCAGTGCCACTGAGCTAAATCTCCAGCCCCAACATCATCTATTTTTCAGGACTGGTTTGAGAATCTGGCATTGAATCTACTCTGCAACAGAAGCCAACATACCCTTAAGTAAGTGTTCTTTGAGGCTTGATTGGATTTACCATCATGACTCAGACCAATGAGAATTACTCAAGACTATCCTGTTACTAATTTGTTATTAATTTATGATATAATCCTTGGGTGTCACAACTCTCTGTGGTTGCATGTCTTTATAAAATGAGGCTCCTCCCTTCATTTTTAGGATCCCATTTTCTTGGGGAGAACATTTAGCTACCACCACTCAATCATCTTAAATCTTAAAACAATTTTCTGATACATACCAAAAAAGTAAAACATCGGGCTGGGGATTTAGCTCAGTGGTTCCAGCACCTGCCTCGCAAGCGGAAGGTCCTGAGTTCGATCCCCGGTACCAAAAAAAAAAAAAAGTAAAACATTAATGTTACACAATACACACATTTTAGAAGTTTTAGTTTTTGTTTTTTCTAATACTACTGGGAATTAAACCCAAGGCTTTGTGCGTGCTAAGCAAGCACCCTACCACTTAGCTACACCTCAGCCTTGTCTGTAAGTCTTTTTTTTTCAAGTGGTCATACTGGGGATTGAACCCAGGGCTTTTACACCAAGTACATTCCAGTCTTCCCTGCCCCCTTTTGAGGCACAGTCTTTCTAAATAACCACACAAGCCAGGCTGGGCTGGAATTTGTAATCCTCCTGCCTCAGCCCTCCAAAGTGCTAGGATTACAGGCATGGGACACCACGCCTGACCGAAGGGTCATACACAAAGTCATAGTCTATTTACTAAACTCTTATTGTTGTTTCTATCCATGCCATACCCAAATTAGTCAGATTAATACTCTGGTGAGAACTCCATGATTCAAGCAATATAGAATAATTTAGTATAATCTAAAAAAATGACAACAAAAAAACCCGTAAAGTGGACTCTGCTGTTGTGTGGTTGTGACCTATGTTAGGAGCTCCAGAGCAACAGAGCACCTGTGCTAGGGTTTGCTTTTAGTGTGGTGCATTGTTTGATAAAGCTGGTACTTCATAAATCATCCCAGAACTGACCACACAAGGTACCAGGATATGTGCAGGCACTGGAGATAAATGTTTGTTCAAAGGCTAAATGAATAATCAGGTTATTTATAACCTGGTCATAATATAAATATTTTATGAATTCAATGAATATAAAAGCAAATGGATTTGAAACCACATATTTGTATGTCATTTGTTGTGTGTGTGTGTGTGTGTGTTACTGTGGATTGAACCCAGGGCCTTTCCACTGAGCTACATCCACAGGCATTTTTTTATTTCTTGTTTTGAGACAGGGTCTTCCAAAGAAACTAAATTACCCAGACTAGGTTCAAATTTGCAATCATCCCAGAGTGCACAGATTACAGGCCTGTGCCTCTACATCCGGCTCAGGATGCTGTTTAAGAGTGATCCCTGGGGTCAGAGATTTAGCTCAGTGGTTCTGGCGCCTGCCTTGCAGGCATAAGGTCCTGAGTTCGATCCCTAGTACCCAAAAAAAAAAAAAAATAGTGATCCCCAACTAATCATGAGCTGTAAAGTTTCCAGTGAGATTTCTTTTTAATTTTCCTACAAAAAGCCCATCCCCAGCAACAACTTTTTTTTTTTTTTTTTTTTGAGTCAGGGTCTCACTATAGTTCAGGCTGGCCTTGAACTCACTATGTAGCCTAGGCAGGCCTTGAACTTGCAGCAATCCTCCTGCCTTAGAGTGCTGGGATTACAGGCATGGGCCACCACACCCAGCTCCAGCAACTTATAAAAAGTCCTGTACAAAGAAAAGACACACTTTAAAGATAACTGTAGTACATCAGAAGCAAGACCACAACAACATTTTCTGCCCCAAATAGTAACTGCATACTTCACCTTAATGTCCTAATTGCAAGACTCTAGAAAACTCAAAAATAGTTTCTCACTAGAAAAAGTCTGGGAAAATGTCACTTAAAGCAATCCAATCTTGCATCAGTCAAGTTCCTTTTTAAAGTCAGTTTTAAAATTCTACTTGTCCTTAGAAATACTAAAAAATTTGGATAAATAACATTTTAAGAAACCATTCTAGTGGGGAAAAAGAAAAATCAGAACAGAAGTTGACAAAATATCATCAGAGGCTGTTTACTGAAAAGTAATCAAAGCCCTAAGTAAAAGCAACTGCTGGCCACTAAATAAAGCTCCAAACAGGAAATCTTTATTACTGTAATTTTCTCCTGACTTCAAAAAGCTGAAGATCATCCCCCCAAAAAATCAAATGTATCAATTATCTTGATATTTTCCTAGTTGCCTTAAATCAAAGAAAATGAAGCCACTAATACTGTTACAGTTCTATATATGTTAACCAATCTGCTGTTCTTGGTCATATTAAATTAGTGCTTAGCAAGCAAAACCCATTCTCCGGGCTCTCTATAGTGTGTTGATTACAAAGTAAGGACATTATTTTTAGTAGCTGCAACTTGATGACAAATTCTTTAAAAACCTAAGCAAACAAAAAAAACATACTGCCAAAGTGATCAATGATCATGAACTCAAATTTTTTCACTATGAATTGAAATGCTGAAATGAATCAGACACACAAGCATCAATACTGCATGGTTTCTCTTATATCAGAAACTCAAAACTATAAATAAAGGGCAAAATAATAGATAATAAGAAACAGTGTTATAGACCTTCTGCAAAAGAGAATAGCACCCAGAGATGGAGGGGGACAAGGAGAGGAGAGGGGAAGGGGATAAAAAAGAATTAAGATGTGTTATGTACATGTACCAACTCCCCGCAATGAATGTACTGCAAACATGTACTAATGAAAAAGAATTTAAATTCTGAAAATCATTTGTAGCTCTGATTCTAGAGACCCCAAGGTTACAAATGTATGTACATTTTTTTTTTTTGGTACTAGGGATCGAACTCGGGTCCTCAGTTTGTGAGGCAGATGGAACCACTGAGCTAAATCTCTGGCCCTGTACATTTCTATTAACTAGAACTTCTATTACCTTCATGATAATGTGAAGTCTCAGTGTCAAGAGGGTAGGGGATTGCAGGGTTTTTGTTTTGTTTTGGGGTCAGGGGATCCAGATTTATAGAAAAAACATTATAACCTTCAACAGGAAACATCTCTCAGTTCAGCTGCTGCACAAAACAGAAGTCCTTTTAACTCCATTTTAAGAAAACTAGAAATTAGCATCCACACCTGGGTTCCCTCTGGAGCTTAGTACCTCGGGCTAGCAGGGTTCTCTGTTAATGGCAAGCAGCACTGCCTCCTGCAGTCTCAGCAGCAGCCCATACCACGCACTGCACCCACCACCACCATTTCCACTCACCTTGGTCCACGCATTTTTAATGACCCCTGGGACAGCGTCCAGCCACACCATTCTAACCAAGTTATCCCTCAAGATGCCAATTATTGGGCCGGGGATTTAGCTCAGTAGTTCTGCCACCTCCCTCACAAGCACAAGGTCCCAAGTTCGATCCCCAGTCCCCCCCCCAAAAAAAGATGCCGATTATTGTTTTTGTTAGTGACTGCTTACTAAGTTGCCCAGATTTTTAGTAGGCTGCCTCAATACTATTTTCCCATAACCTTATTATTTGAGAATTTTTCAGAAACATATATAACACATGCTGGCCACATTCTTACCTAGGTAAAACTATTTCTCATAATTGACCATAAGTATTATCTTTGTATAATTCCATAACTATTTTTAGACATCCCAATTTATAAAAGTATATATATATTCTATCAAATAGATCTTCTGGAACATAGTTTTAATTACTAAATGTAAACATTTGGAGTTTGTTCTTTTAAAAAAAATGAAAGAATCCATCTTAGCTTAACTCCTATATGCCATAAACGTTACAACATTCAAAGCCTAAAAGATCATAAAACCTTTCTAAAAATGAAGCAGGAGAAATAAAATATGGATGTGTGATCAGTCCCTATCACCATTAAGCACCCATGACTTCTGCCTGCTCTGGGACAGACCAGCTAGTTCTTGTTAAGCATGGTTTTCATTATCTTACGCCTTTGGTGCAAGCTACTGAAGAGTTACATCAGCCTAGGGAGTACAGATAAAAGATATAACATTCTCACTTAGCCAGGCACTGTAAAACAGAGTACAGCAGATATCTTCAAACTAAAGCTCGAGAGACCTGGAGGTTAACAAGATGCTATTCCAGGAGGCTAGGCTTAATTTAAGGAGAATCCACTTATGGATCTGTCCCACGATCCTCTCTCCGAACACTGATCTGTCTGAGAAGTGTTAATGGCATAGCTAGTTCTCCTCAGCCCCACTTACAACTGCACCCCTCCCATTTTACCTGCTAAATCTCAAAATTGTACAGAGGATATAAAATAACCTCTGGGAGGCAAGCATGGTAGTCCATACCTGTAATCCCAGCCCTCTGGGAGGCTGAGGCAGAAGGATCCCAAGTTCAATCCCAGCCTGGGCAATTTGATGACTTAGTGTATCATCATCATCATCATAATAGTCTGGGGATGTGGCTCAGGGGAAAGGCCCAATTCCCAGTACCACAAAAATAATAATAGGGCCAGGGATTTAGCTCAGTGGTGCCACACCTGCCTCACAAGCTCAAGGTCCTGAGTTCGATCCCTGGTACCAAAATAATAATAATAATATAATAATAATAATAATAACAACCACCTCTGGGACATGAAACAAAGGAATAGTAACTTGGGTTGGTCATTCAGGTGACACTCTTCTGGCACACCTGTTTATCCATCCAAAGATCTGCATTCAGAAGTGAGACAGATTAAAGGCGTTTACATTAACACAATTATTTGACCAAGAAAACAGAACTGAGCTTTTTTTCTGACAGAAATTAAGACTCCTTTAGCCTGTTGGCTTCACAGTGAGGACTGGCTTTGCCAACCAGTTATGTGATGAACACTTTCTATGAAATGTGAGAAAAAAATATGTAGTTTTAACAAAAATATACAATATTAAAATACATGTATGAAAAGCAAGAAATTAAATTCTTTACAACTACCTAAGTTTACAATGAAAGAATTGTACATCCACTTAAATGAGTAAGGGAATGATACAATCCATGCTTTGTGTGGAAGGATACACAAACCCAAATTCTGAAGACCACCAGACTGGAGGACTGGAATTATTAATTTATCAGTCACAATCATTCCAGCCTCTTCTTCTCCCTCCTCTTAACCCACAGAAGCAGCATTTATTTCTACAAAGAAAAGGGCAAAGATAATGGCAGAAAATACAAAAGAAAGATTGAAGATCACTTGAGAAATATTTCTTTTTAACTTAAATTTGAAGGTCATACAACATGTTCAGGTTATTTCAATTATTCTGAAATTACATTTTGTTTTAAAGTATTGAGATAAAAAATGTTTCTAAAAGGCATTACAGTCTTTTCTAGAAGTATCTTTTTCTGATAGTGACAGTTTTGCTTAATTATCAAATCACACACTGATTTTTATTGGAAGTCTATTAAAGTCTCAGGTGGTTCTATACATTTTCTTCAAAAACAGAGCTCATTAACAGAGAAATTCTAGTAAAAGATTCTGGTGAATTGGGGTTTTAAGAATTCCCTTTATTGACTAGCTCAGGGGATACTCTGCCAAAGACAGGGAAGAGGGGAAGCAACAGGTGTCCAATCGGGCCAGGGATTTACCTCAGTGACACCGGGCCTGCCTCACAAGCGCAAAGTCCTGAGTTCGATCCCCGGTACCAAAAAAAAGGTGTCCAATCACTAAATGCAGTTTTCTTCATCAGTTTTGCTTGTTGTGCCTATTTACAAAATATGCAATATAAACAAATATAAACAAAAAAAAGCAGACAGAGAAGCTAATTTAATTGCAGGGAGTTAGGCCAATCCTTATTCGTATCTCCGAATAATGCCATAGCAAAATATATTCTTCAAACACCTCTCTTGCGGCTTATAAAATTTTTGATTTTTGTCGGGGATGTAGCTCAGTGGTGCTGCACTGGCCTGGCAAGCACATGGCCCTGGGTTCTATTCCTGAAACCAGAAAAAAAAAAAGGCTTTTAGCCAGGCATTGTGGCACACACCTGTAATCCCAGCACTTGGGAGGCTGAGGCAGGAGGATTGCCATGAGTTCAAGGCCAGCCTGGGCTCCACAGTGAATTCAGGGCCAACCTGAACTACAAAGGGAGACCCTCCCTCAAAAAAACAAAAAAATAAAATAAAATTTTGATTTTACCAAACCACACACATCAAAACACATCTACTAGGGGCCGCGGATTTAGTTCAGTGGTTTCACTGTCTGCTGTGCAAGCGCAAAGACCTGAGTTCGATCCCCAGTACCAAAAAACAAAAAACAAACAAAAAAACCCACATCTACTAAGAGTATATTTCCACCAGATATAATGGCACACACTCATACTCCCAGCTACTGGAGAGGCTGAGACAGGAAGATTGTGAGTTAGGGGCCAGACTGGGCAACTCAGTGAGACTCTGCCTCAAAAAAATAAATAAATAAAAAAGACATGGGGATGTGGCTCCATGGTAGACTGCTTGCCTAGCATGTACAAGACTCTGGGTTCAATCTCTAGGAACTGCCAAATGGATAGATAGATGAGAGAGAGAGAGAGAGAGAGAGAGAGAGAGAGAGAGAGAGAGAGATTCTACGTATTCAGGGTATCTCAGGAGAAATACACAGAAAACTGCTAACAGTGGTTGTCCCAAGGTGGCTTAGCCTGAGGCAGAAAGATTTGTCACCAGCTACTATTTCAATCCACAGTTAGTTAAATCCACAGATCCAGCACCCAGACACCAAGCATCAATCGTATTTGCTAAGTTAATGAAAAGCCACAACCTACTTTTCCAACTCCCCATCTACTCTGTCTTAAAGAATGCTTAGCCAGGAAGACTGGAGTCCTCGCCACCCCCATGCACCTCTGCACCCATCTATGCCTCCTTCTCGTCTGAAAATAACAAACACCACCCAAATACCTCCCTGCAAGTCCTGCAGGTCCAGTGCACCATGCTCTTCTGGCCCCGAATCCCTGAGCACCAATGCTATTCAGTTCCCTCAGCTGAAACACAGGAAGGGCCCATCTAAGAAAATGTGTAAATGCTCATTTTTCCTGAAATAAGTCTCCAGTTTCCTTGAAGCAAATAAAATTCATCTTGGAAAGTTACCACAAAACTCAAAACAGCACATCAAAATGAGGGAAACAAATGTTCATAGTTTGTATTTTTCCATTCCAAATGAAAATAATTTTGAGTCATATGAAGATTAATTTTTAAAATGTATAGAGTTATTCCTCATTATCTGTAGGGGGCTGGTTCCAGAACCCCTGCCCCCAGAGCGCAAAAACTGCGGAACACTTAAGTCTCTTACATAAAATAGAATAGTGCCCAGGCGTAGTGACACACACCCATAATCCTGGCACTCTAGAAACCTGAGGCAAGAGGATCACAAATTCAAGCCCAGTCTGGTAATTTAGAGACTTGGTGAGACTCTGTCATTAATAAATGTAATAAAACTGGGCTGGGGATTTAGCTCAATGCAAAGGCCCTGTAATCAATCCCAAGTACCACAAAAGAAAAGAAGGAAGGAAAGAAGAGGCATAATATTTGCATATAACCTACATACATTCTCCCATTTACTTTAAACCATCTCCATTCCATCCCCAGTACCAAAAAAAAAAACCTTTAAACTATCGCCAGATTACTTATAATACTAATAAATAACTGTTATGTAACTAGTTGTTCTACTGTATCATACTGTATCCAAAAAAAATGTCTGGGGCTGGGGATAGTAGAGCACTTCCCTAGTGTGCATGAAGCCCTAGGTTGGATCTCAGGCACAGAGACAGAAAGAGGCAGAGACATACAGACAGATCGACAGAAAAAAAAAAAAAAAAGAGACAAGAGAAAGAGACAGAAGGAAGCATGGAAAGAGGAAGGAAAGGAGGGAGAGGGAGGGAGGGAGGGAAGGGAAAAAGGAAAAAAAGTCATGCAAATAAGCAGAGAGTGGCAAGTATGAACCAGTAACTGCAAATTAATGCAAGTGTATCTGTAATGAATAAAACAAGATTACAATAACATTTTTATGGTTCAGATTACTTTAACTTTTTAATCTGTCCACCTCCCCTCAACAAATATGGCTACAACGTTACTTAATGACACCACACCTGGAGTGTCTCACTGGTTATAAAATCTGTCTTGGTTACAAAACTTGGTTTTTTTCCTTTCCTATCTCATCTGAAGAAGTGGGCTTTTGAAACATATTTAAAGGTTTGAAAGTTAAAAACCTTCCCTCCTAAGGTGAGGTCAATGGTTCACCACCTATTCCAAGATCCTGGGAGTTAATATTGTACTTAAAAGGCTTTTTATTGTTACTTTTGTCTCAATGCAGGTGTCAGGTTCCACTTCCTTGTAAGATAAAAACCATGTCTGCACATGGGAAAAGCTCAAATATTGGTTGTCAAACCAGTATCTAATATATCATTTCAAATGTTGTAGCAGAATTCAGATAAGAGAAAATTTAAGGTACAGACCCTAATATGGAAGGATTTTTTTTTTGGTACCGGGGATCGAACTCGGGTCCTTGCGCTGGCACAGCAGGCGGCAAAACCACTGAGTTAAATCCCCGGCCCAATGGAAGGATTTTTAAAACTCACAAGCCTGACATGCTGGTACAAGCCGATATCATCCCAGCACTTGGAGGCTGAGGCAGGAGAATTGCCGTAAGTTTGAGATCACCCCAAGCTACAATAGTGAGTTCAGGAGCCAGCCTGAACTACATAGCAAGACCCTGTTAATAAATAAATCATAAATATCACTTATAAAACTTTTTTTTTTTGGTACGAAAGATCGAACTCAGACCTTGCACCTGCACGGCAGGCGCCGAAACCACTAAGCTAAACCCTGGCCACTTATAAAACTTATTGTTTCAGTAACTATTTACAATGTGTCTAACTTGACACAGATGCATTTTCCTTAAAATATTTTTATAAATCACAATTTATTTACATAAGTTTAAAACCATTCAATTGGGACTGACTCTCAATTTACAACTTTTAACTAACTTCTAGCTATTTGGTTTGGGAGGGGAGAACCAAATAACTTCTAAACATACATGCATATGTTCAAGGAGGCCCCTAGAGAGTGCAGTTATACAGTTACAGTAGGCTATTACTTTCCCTAAAATAGGAACTTCAAATTATTAAAGTTATAGAAAAGAAATGTAAACTAACATATTTACTTTCTTTAAGGAATTAAAGATTAAGCTAGTCTTCCTCTGTCAAGGACTTCAAACTCAGAAACCAATTTTCAGACAAAGAGGCAAAGTTCTCTCACATTACATTTTAGGTTTCTAGCCAGGTGTGGTGGCACACACCTATAATCTCAGCATACAGGAGGCTGAGGCAGGAATATTGTCTTGAGTTTGAGGCCAGCCTGGGCTACATGGTGAGTTCCACACCAGCCTGGACTACAGAGCAAGACCTTGTTGAAAAAAACTGGGGAAAAAAAAAAAAAAACACCTGAGCCAGGGATTTAGCTCAATGGTTCCAATGCCTGCCTCACAGGCACAAGGTTCAGAGTTCAATCCCAGGTACCAAGAAGAAAAAAACACCTAAATTTAGGTTTCTGGCAGTGATATCATGCTCTATGTTCATTTGTTTTGTTTTTGGTGCCAGGGATTGAAACCAAGGCCACATGCAGGCTCATCCCCTCTACTTCCCTTACCAGCTGCACTCCCAGCCCCGAGTTTAATTTTTTTGGGGGGGGGGGGTACCAGGGATCGAACTCGGGTCCTTGAGCTTGCGCAACAGGCAGGGAAACCACTGAGCTAAATCCCCGGCCCCCCAGTTTAATTTTTTAAGCGACAGAAAGTGTGCCTCTTTCCAAAACTATAAAACTGGCCACAAAATAGTTCTGAGTGAAATTTACTAATTATTAATGAATTTATGAAATTCTACTTCACAGTAAGGCTTCAGATTGAGGGGGAGGGTACCAGCTTTTTCACTTAGCTCTTTCCTCCAGGCCAGGAGGAGGATTCAATCCCAAATTGATGTCCCAAGCTATAAGACCATGAAATGCCCAACTAAAATGCTTCCAGAAGTTGAGGTGGAATACTGTAAATACAACTAATAGTAATTTAAGATTGGTTTTTGTCAAAGGATTGCATTTCTGGGCCGGGGATTTAGCTAGTGGTTTCCCCACCTGCTGCGCAAGCGCATGGACTCAGAGTTCGATCTCTGGTACCAAAAAAAAAAAAGGATTGCATTTCTACTCTAGATTAAATCAACAATATGAACTTTGAAATAAGGGTTTTTTTTTTAATTTTCAGCTTTAAAACTATAAGATTCTACAGAACCAAATGCCAGCTGGTTGCATTTCCCAGTAATTAAGAAAAAAATTTTTTAGCCTGACATAGTGGCATACACCTGTAATCACTGCTACTTAGGACTCAGGTGGAGGATCACAGCTTGAGCAACTTAGCAAGACCCTGTTTCAAAATAAAAAATAAGCCACGTGTGGTGATGCACACCTGTGATCTCAGCACTTGGGAGGCTGAGGCAGGAGGACTGCTGGAGTTCAAGGTCAAACTGGGCTAAATAATGAGTTCAAGGCCAGCCTGAACTACATAGCAAAACCCTGTCTCAAAAACAAAAAGACTGGTGATACAGTTCAGTGTGAGGCCCATGTTCAATTTCGAGAACCAAAAAAACCAAAACAAAATGATTAAACCATTAGGTCACATGCCAAGCATGGTGGCACACACCTGTAATCCAGCGCTGAGGGGCAGGGGAAGCTGAGCTAGAAGGATCACTGCTGAGTTCGAGGCCAGTCTGAGCTACATAAGTAAGACCCTATCTCAAAAAAAAAAAAAAAGAAAAATCACTTGGACACATAAACCAATGATAAGTCAAAATATCCTTGGCAATATCTACTATGGCAACATACTTCACTTCATAATTTATTTCTCCATCTCCAAAAAAGCCTAGGTATTTATAGGACACTATTACTATTGCAAAACAATACAAAAAAATATTGACACCACAGCATTTATCCATATGCTCACGAAAGCTTTTAGGTGTTAAAGTTACACCAACTCTACTACTGGGCTCTACATTCAACTTTGGATTTTAAAAGTTTAAATTTATCCCAACACTGTTTAACTGTAAGACAATTTTAAGTGAGTCAAAATGCCTGCTTTTCTCTTTGAGAAATTTCAATTAAAATATATATTTAAGAGTACATTTTACAAAGCATGACCTCATGAGCCCTGACTTGCAAAACCTAGACAGAAACCAAACAGATGCAGAAAATCAGAGCAAACTTTTATAGCCGAGTCTAAATCCAAAACACGAATTCTGGTTCTTAAATTCCAGGTTTGGAAAGAAATGTCAACAGCAATAAATTCTCGTTAGCAGCTAAAAGTCTTCAGAAGTGCAAAAACAAAAGATCAGCTTTGAGGGCCGGGGATTTAGCTCAGTGGTTCCACCGCCTGCCACAAGCACAAGGACCCAGAATTCGATCCCCGGTACCAAACAAAAAAAAAAAGATGAGCCTTGAGTAGGGTATTCACACTTGATAAGGCTCGGAATGAAATTACTTCACTGGAATGCAGTCGTGCATTTGCAAAGTGGTTCTGGAGTAAGCTACTCCAGATAAACCACTGTGATAAGCAGAAAGCCTGCATTTAACGAACAAGTACGATTAGAAATCTTTGATTTCTACAAGCTTGAATTTTTAAAAAAACAAAGTTACCTCACATTCTTGTCTTTATTCTGCGGGAATAATGTCGTTCAAGGATGTCATCTACCACTGGAGAAGACAAGCATCACAGACCCCAGGAGGCCTCTCTTCACAACCCTGAGTTATTCACTGAGGTTGCTGTGAAAATCAGAGGCGTCTGAGATGCACCCAAAGCGGTTAGCACAACTGGTTACCAGGAATCACTCAAAAGTCCTTAACAAGATTTCACTACCTGTCCACCAAGGCATCGTCTCAAACTTTAAGGACAACTAACCACAAATTCCTTCTCGGGCACGGCTTCCACCTCCAGTGCAAAGAACTCACGAACCAAACACACTTTTAAAACTGCCATCTTGAAGAGCAAATAAATAAATAAATGGTCTAGTAACTTAAACTCCTTTCAAAAAACGTACTAAGGGCCGGGGATTTAGCTCAGTGGTTCCGCCGCGGGCCCCGCAAGCGCAACGACCCGAGTTCGATCCCCGGTACAAACAAACAAAAAAAAAATTCCAACTTTAAAAAAAATAGTAAAATGTACTGAGACGTCAACGACCACAAATTCATAACCTCGTAGAAAAGCTGGTGAACTGGTTAGGATTCTCCTAAGGACCACGGCCAGCTAAGTCGGGGACAGCTAAAGGTCAAAGGCGGCCACGCCGCAAGCGATCTGCCAGCTCCGGACACGGCCCCTGCCTCCCAAGGGGGCGCCCTGGGCGCCTCCTCCGAAGGCGGAGCGCAGACCCGGCTCCGGCACTCCCGAGCCCCGGCCTCAGCTCTTCCTCCCGCAGCGCTCGGGCGCGCGATCCTCGCCTGGGCCCCGCGCCCCCGGCCCGCCGGGGAGGATACTGAACACCGTCCGCTCCCAGGGCTCCAGCATGTAGAGCGCCGTGACCAGCAGGTACTGGTAGTAGAACCAGGACATCCGCTTCCAGGCCCGCGCCAACGCCATTCCCGCCATCCGCCTCCCGCGATGCTGCCGCAAGACGGTCGGTCCGGCCGCCCACCCAGGTCCTAAGCCCCAGGCGCCGGGCCCGGCCCTCACCCCACGCCCATTGGCCCGCCCGGACCCTCGCGTCACCGCGGCACGCCCAGCCCCGCGCGCTCCCGAGTGGCTGCACCGACCACGCCCGCCCAGCGCTCATTGGCCAAATTGCTGCCTCTCGGCGTGCCCGCCCCCTCCCGCTCCCTCCCGCTCCCTCCCGCTCCCTCCCGCTCCCCACGGGCCGCGCCCACCCCACCCTAGAAACCTCCCAGCCAGAGCGCGGCTGCGCTCGCCCCGCCACGCCCAAACCAGGGCTGGCCAAGGTGGACCGGACGATTGCGCCCAGGGGGCCTCCTGAGCTCTGGTGCAGGGAGCAACTTGTGGCTACCGGTTATGCCCCAGATGTTTCTCTGGCGGCGAGATTACAGGGCAGAGCAGGAATGCGTTAGATTCCTAACCTCATGCAGCCTACAGTCTAGGGAGGGAGACGAATGCAAGTAAAGCTGTGGTCTGTGCAAAGCAGAAGACTAAGGTGATCAGAGAGAATGAGGATGCCAACGCCATGCAGTCAAGGCCTGCAAAGGCATCTCTGTAGAAGTGCTGCATACATCATCTTCCTGCCTGCCCCACCAATGCACGCCCATGAAAGAAAAGAACACACATATAAACCAACATTACCACCTCCCTCCAGGCATGGTGGCGCCCACCTGTAATCCCAACGCTTGGGTAACTGAGGCAGGACGATCACTGGGAGTTAAAGGCCAGACTGAACTACGTAGCCAGACCCTGCCTCAAAAAAAAAAAAACATTACCTCTGAAACATGGAACCTAAAGACAATAGTGTTGACCATAAATATCTGCCCAACTCTTAGCGACTACAGGGATGAACCTTGTAGGTCAGCGCTTGGAAGCACATTGATCCAGTGGATTGTGCTGTGGGACTGCATAACCTTTGTTCCTTTTCTCCAGCCCCATTGTGATTAAATGTGAGTTAATGGATAAACATGCTTGTTAGTTTTGGGACACTAGATAAAAATCTGTAACAGACCTAAAGTCCCAAAGTAAACTACTCAACTCCTTGTTTGCCCGGAACTGATGTTCCGGGCACCACAATTTTTAGAACAAGCTGCAAATGTCTGCTGACCATCAATACGTGACAGTCGACCACTAACCTTTGTCCCCTTTTCTTTAATACCATATGTTAACTTCCCCCTCAGCCCCCTATAAAAACAGCCTCAGACTCTGAGCTAGCTGCCTCTCTAAGCTATTTTGCTTTGAGAGTGCCGTCTGGCCAGACTAATAAAGGTCTGTTTTATTTTCCAACTTGTCTGGTGTGTTCCTTCCCGGGTGTTCTTCGCTGTAGTCAGCTCCTCGGAGCATTTGATAAGGCTCTTGGTCTTACATTCTGAAGGCACCGCTGGGATTCCTGGGTGTGCTTCACTACTCAGCTCCTCAGAGCGTTTGGTAAGGCCCTCGGTCTTACAGTGCAGATGATGGGCACCCTGAAATCAGTATGTGGGGTGGTGATAGCTCCTAGATATGCACTTCTAAGGGTCCAGATTTTACTCCTGGCATGCAGACCAGCAGCATCCCACTCTGTCAGGAATTCCAGGCGCAGTTAGCAAATGACACAATGAAACCACCTGTTGTTTAAATATTAAAACTTGCTTGGAAACAGCCTAAGTGCCTATCAACTGGAAACTGGATAAAGAAGATGTGGTGTTTTTATAAAATGGAGTACTACTCAGCCATAAAGAACGAGAAACTAGAGACATTTATAGCTAAATGGATGCATATTGAGGCCATACTCTAAAGTGGAATAAATAGGACACACATGTGTAAATACCGAATAGTTTCTCTAGTGTGAGAATCTAAAAGTGTAAATAAGGATTAAAAGGATTAATAACTAATAATTGATACTATGAAATAGGAAAAGGTCCAAAGGGATAGGGGTGGTGGGAGGAGATGGGGAAAGGAAAGAATGGAAAGGAAAAATTATGAGAAAAGAAAAAAAATGGAAACGAAGTCTATGTAAATAGGGAAGGGTGGAGGGGTGAAGGGCGCACAGGTAATGAGGAAAAAATAAGAACCAAGATACATCATGTACAGGTACACGCACCCAATGATAAATGTAAATGTATTGTATACCTAAAATGTACCAATAAAAGAATTTAGGCTAAATAAATAAATAAATAAATGGTAAAACTTTCAAGATTAAATGGCCTATTCCAGAAATTTTCAAACTTTCTTGGTTGATAAAACTATTCATTTAGCCAGGAGCTGTGGGGCAGGTTTATAATCTCAGCTATTATGGAGGCTGAGGCCAGAGGATCACAAGTTCAAGGCTAGCCTTGGCAATTTAGGAAGACCTTGTCTCAAAATAAAAATTTATAAAGGTTGGGAGTGTAGCAGGAGATAATGCTTGATGCTTCTCTGGTGAATGAGCGGGAAGTAATAGAGTCCTCATCTTGGCCAGGCCTTGCTCCACCACACCTTCTTGCGGCCTGTTCTCCCTCTGGGCCCTGCCTCTTCCATGGGAGGAGGTGAGTTAGGCAT
The DNA here is from genome assembly GCF_053883595.1 of Heterocephalus glaber. Classification (NCBI taxonomy): domain Eukaryota; kingdom Metazoa; phylum Chordata; class Mammalia; order Rodentia; family Bathyergidae; genus Heterocephalus; species Heterocephalus glaber. Next base: position 15,555,954 of record NW_028258403.1, read on the forward strand.
CGCCATAGTGAGGCCTCCCAGCACCTGACCATGCACTAAGACCTCCCAGAATCTTTACAACCCTTCCTCTTACAACTATGACTCCACACTTAGCAATCATGTTTCTTCCCAGCCTCTGAGGAGTCCTCTCTGGTCTGTGTAGGGAGAATTGTCCTCGAACCCTAGCCCAAGTGACTCTCCATATAGTATGGGCTGCTCTTCAGCTGTCCAGGAGGCCCTCAACAGGCACTGAGACTGTGTGCCACACTGCAGCACAAGGTTACCCATCTCTGCAGCTTAGCTGTGCTTGTGAAGACCTGCAGAATTCCCAATAAAAATGAGATGGAAACAGAGCACTTGTAACTTTTTCAAAGGACTCATCCTTTTTTGTTTGGTTTTGGTTTTGGTTTGTTTTTTTGAGAGAAGATCTCACTATGTAGTTCAGGCTGGCCTTGAATTCATTATGTAATCCAGGCTGGCCTCAAACTCACAGTGATCCTCCTGCCTCAGCCTCCTGAGTGCTGGTATTACAAATGCACTATAACACCCAGCAAGACTCATCTTTTTTAGTATCCTGCTTTTAGTGTTTCAATTAGAGACCTATAAAACCAGTGGAAAAAAAAAAAACAATAGCTTAGAAAAAGGGAGTTGGTGAATGGTAGTGCTGCAGCCCACACGTTCTCCACCACTCTGTGAGTAACCCTTAATAAATCATTTGCTTGCCAGGCTGAACTTGTCTGAGTCTTTCTTTGGACTGTCAGTGCCCTCTTGGTTCAGTGGCATATGTCTCTTTTATGTGTCTCGGAGAAATTTACCACACTGTCTCCTCTTGGATGTTGGATGTCACCTTCTGTCACAGATCTCCTCTCTCTACCCCCACTCCCTGTATCCTCCAAACATTCTCAGCCAATCTCTATTCCCCTTTTGATGGTTTCCCCCTCCACCTTTTCCTGGTTCACATCCTGTTTGGAATAACAGTAGAAAAACATTTATCAAGTAAGCTTCCTTTTGCCATTAAATACCTATTCCTGTGGTGCTTACATGGTATCAGCAGCCACCACTGTATCCCCAGGTACCCTAACACAGTCCCGACCACCCCTCCAAAACCACACAGACTCTGCGTCCTTTCTCTCCCTCCTTCTCAAACCATATATTCAAACTTACCAAATGCACCTCAAGCCAAAATCAATGAACTTTAATCACTGCTTTCCAAATCATTCGACACTCCTGAACATTTCCAGCTTCTAAAAAGACTGCCATCTCAGGCCGGGGATTTAGCTCAGTGGTGCCTCGCCTGCCTTGCAAGAGCAAGGTCATGAATTTGATCCCCCATACTGAAAAAAAAAGCCTTCCATCTCGTTTTCTTCCACACTGGATGTGATTATTAATCACGATTTATCAATTTGACTGGATTAAGAATCACTCAGGGGACCAGCATGGCACACTCCTGGGTCTGTCTGGGTGTGTCATGAGGTGCCACCTTGGGTACCATATATATGTGTTCCCTGGCCCCTTCCTCCTTGGTGCTGCTCCCCTACTCTGCTGGCTGCCATGAACTAAGTAGCTTTGCTCTGCCACGCTCTTCCACCATGATGTTCCCACCTTGCTGACAGCCAACCCTGGACAGAATCCCCTGAAACCACAAGGCAAATTAAACTTCTCCACCTTTCAATTGTGGGTGTCAGGTATTATGTTCCGATGACAGGACCACTGACTAATACAATGCACTTTCTAACCCTCTCTTAGAGATCTGCCTGTTCCTTTGATTCCTTTGTCCCCAACCCTAAAGACCTTGAACCTTAAAGACATCTCTTCCTTCATGCCTACTTCTCAGTTGGCTCCTTCCCACCTCTGAATCTCAGATATCACCAGACATTTATTTTAACTGGTCACAGAATATATTTAAATATAATTTTATTTATTTTTTATATATATATTTATTGGTACATTTTAGGTATAAAATACATTTACATTTATCATTGGGTGTTTGTACCAGAACATGATGTATCTTAGTTCTTATTTTTTCTCCCATTACCTGTGCACCCTTCACCCCCTCCACCCTTCCCTTTTTACACAGAGTTTGATTCCATTTTTTTTCTCATAGTTTTTCCTTTCCCTTCTTCCCTTTCCCCTTCCCCTCCCACCATCCCCATTAAATATAATTTTATTTTTTTTGTACCAGGGATCGAACTTGGGTCCTTGTGTTTGCGCAGCAAGCGGTGAAACCACTGAGCTAAATCCCCAGCCCTTAAATATAATTTTAAATAAATACATACATACATACAGTTAATATATAAAACTATATATATAATTAAAATAATAATAAACATTACTTTAAACACATAATTGTCTAATCCTTCCCAGTTTATAAAATGCTGTTATCCCATTTCCTCAGAAAGAACAAGTACCACCCCTGTTTTAACAATTATGGACATGGAAGTTCAGTAATAGTCAAGTCCAAGCTAATCTTAGGCCACAAACTCACTTTTCTTTCCGTTTTTCTCATTTCTCATAGTGGCAGAAAATATCTCAATTTCCAGCAGAAAAATTATACATTGTGAGCCCCTTGTGTTCCCCCTACCCTCTATTTCGGCCCCGAAGTAGTATCAAGTCGTTCTTCTAAGCTTCTCAGGTTTGTCTTTCTTAGAATCTGCCATTTTATGTGCCCCTCGCAGTCTCACTCTGAGCAAGCTAACAATCTGGCTGTTGTCTCCCAGACTTGGCTCACTTGCTGCCTCTAGACATTCTATCAGTTAATCACGGGTCATTTTGTGCTTTCAATTTAAGAAAACTTTTTGCCTGTGAGATAAGAATAATAAGTTTTCTAGAAACTATTCCATGTTGTTTGTCTTCTGAAAGTTTTTACTTAAATTGTCTTTTCAGTTAAAACAACCCAGTAGTTTCAGCAACCCATTCAAATACTGCTGTGCACCCACAATATAGGGGGCTGTACCAGTACCAAGTTATAAAAAAACAAAGTAACATGACCTGTGCCCCCAGAGTGTGTGGTCTAAAAAGAAACGTGTTAGCCAGGCACGGTGGCACATGTCTGTAAGCCCAGCACTCAGAAGGCTGAGGTAAGAGGGTCCTCACAATTTCAAGGCCAACCTGGGCTAGGTAAGACCTTGTCTCAAAAAAAGAGAGAATGGGCTGGGGCTTTAGCTCAGCAGCACCATGACTGCCTCACAAGTGCAAGGTCCTGAGTTCAATCCCCAGTGCCAAAAAAAAAAAGAGAGAGAGAGAAGGGGGAGAGGGGGAAAAGAGACAATGAGAGAAAACGAGAGAGAAAGCAAGAAAGAAAGAAGAAAGGAAGGCGCACCAGCACCTGCCTTGCAAGTGCAAGGTCCGTGAGTTCGATCCTCAGTAGAAAAGGGGGGCGGGGGGGGGGGGGTGCTGAGCTGAAAATGGCTGGAAGTGATTAGGCAAGTATGGAGATCTCCATTGTGTGTGCTCCACCTCTGCTCTGTTCCCAGTATTGCATCTGGGGGTCGAGCACTGCTGCTCTGTTGTCCCAGAAGCCCACCAGGATCATAACTCAGGCCCAATAATAAATTAGAGGGACAGGGGTATGGTACTTCAGGGGGAAATCAAGCCAAGGATTCTGGGTACCCTAGTTCTGCAGCCAGTGGGGCGTCTGGATTCCCCCAGTCTGGCAGTGTTGAGCGAGCTTTTCTTCTGACGTCACCAACCACTTGTCCTCTGTCCTCTGGCGAGCTGGGCTCCTGGCCTTGCTGTGTGCTCTTCCAGTCAAGGAAGGAGGGCTGCAGTACCGGCGGCAGGAGTAGTGGAACAGGCCGCGGGGGGGGGGGTCCTGTGCACATGAGCGTTGGACGACTAGGACGCTCTGGAGGGCGCAGAAGGCGCTGGCTCTGCCCCTCTCCTCTTTCTGCACAAGCGAGACGGGCTGCACAGGCTGGATCTGAGCACCCTGGGGCCTTAGGAGGGATGGGGTGTGCGCCAGTCTCTGTGCTAGCAGCTGCTTCATGGGGTAGGGATGGGGCGGCTCAGCAACCCTGCAACTTTACATTACTTGGAGTCAAAAATATGTTAAGATCTTATGAAATATTACAAGTTGTAGACCATATCTCTTACAAATGGAAAAAGTACCCTCACTTGGTATGCAAAAATTCTCATATTCTACATGTATGTAGGTGTATGTGCATGCAATTTTGTACTGAACTAATTTTTGCAGCTAAAATATTGTGATGATCAACATACTACATTTAAGCCTGGAATACATATGATATTAACTAAAAAATAATAATAAATTAGAGGGACAAAGTTTTTTTTTTTGGTACCAGGGATCAAACTTGGGACCTTGTACTTGCGAGGCAGGCGCCGGAACCACTGAGCTAAATCCCCGGCCCTAGAGGGACAAAGTTTAACGAAAGGAAGACACTTTATTTGTAAAGAGGCAAAAGAAGGAGAAAGGAGAAGATAGATAGCTACACTGATAACAAAGGATCAAGGTAGGGGGCTCCGAAAAGATGGAGGAACCATGGGCCTTTTGTTCATAGCTGTTTTTATAGGGTGGCAGTGACTGACTCCCTTCCACCCGGAACTTGCTATAACTGGATTGGCTTCCAAGCGTGTCTGCGTAATGTCATTTCTTCCCGAGGTCTATGTGCAGCTTCTTTCTGTCTGTTTATTTCTCCTTGATGTATCTTTTAAGGCCTTATCTTTGGGGTAGGCAGATACTTGGCAAGGGGGTGCATTATTCTTGGTTAGCTTAGATTTAGTAAGGGAGCATGTGGATACCTGTCTACAGTGACCCTAGAGTGAATAATATAGTGAGTCACAAACACACATGTATATAAGTGTGGGTCCTTAGGTCCCCTTTGCTTTCCCTATATTTTTTTGTTTTGTTTTGTTTTGTTTTCAGTACTGGGGATTGAACTCAGGACCTTGTGCTTTTGAGGCAGGCACAGTGCCACTGAGCTAAATCCCTGGCCCCTGCTTCCTCTATATTTTACTGGAGGTGGGGCAGCTTATTGTTTGTGCAACTGCCTTTCTCTCTGTTCTGCCTGTCAGCTCTTTTTCTGGTCTCTTGGTGCAAGTCCCAAGGCTATTTTGTGCCTTTCTTTATCTGGGTTCTTTTTCTTTCTTTCTTTTTCTTTTTCTACCCATTGTTGACTTGCTTCCCAGGAGAATATCTCTCTCTAGTGAAGTTTATTTTTATCTCCTTCTAGTCAGGATTAGCTAGAAGACTTAAGGCAGCCCCTATTTTTATTTTCTCATCTACAGCACCCTGTCCCTACACCAGAGCTGGGCTTGAACTTATGATCATCCTGCCTCAGCCTCCCAGAATACTGAGATTACAAGCATGTGCCACCATGCCTAGCTACATTTTTAATGTATAATTTCAATTTAGGATGGATTTATTGAAACATGATCCCATCACAAGTTGAGGAGGATCTGTACTCCTGTTATTCACAGGGTATCAATTCCTGGATATCAAGGAGTGGTTGAAGATGAACTGGTAGGCTGAGATTTCCCAGTGTTGGTCAACCTATGTCTAGGTGCCTATCTTCTCTATGGCTTCCTAAGAGATGAGCAGCTAGCAGTGAAAGGCATTTTTTCACCTCATAAAGACTTTGCTGACCAGATGTGGTGGTGCATGCCTATAATCCCAGCACTCAGGAGGCTGAGGCAAGAGGATCACCATGAGTTCAAAGCCAGCCTGGGCTACACAGTGAGTTCAAGGCCAACCTGAACTACATAGTGAGACTCGGTCTCAAGAGAAAAAAAGACTTTGCTGTCAGGGCCATCAGTCTCCAGCCTGAGCTCAAATCTTCAGGGAGATGAAAGTTTGTTACTTCTTGCAACCTCACAGAGCCTGGGACTAGCAGGGTGGCAGGATCTTGATCTTGCCCTCCTCCTGTTGGAAGTAAATGGGAAGGGTTTATCCAGCCCAACTGAAGAGGGGGCTGATGAAGGTGAAAGCAGATGAGAACTGAGGAGACTGTGGAAGCTGAAGAAGTTCACGCAGCTGAGACTTCTAGGCTGCTGGAAGAAGAGGAGGGTGGGAAACCAGGAATGCTGGAAATGGGGTCCTGCAGTTAGCAGGGAGGTGCATCCACGGACTAGGATCAAATGTGCCTTTCAGATGCCCTGTATCAAACCTACCTGTCTCTCCAGCAAATGATGTAAACAAGAGACTCCATTTAAACAAGCTTCACATAACAGCTCCTGCTTCCTCTGACTCATTCTAATTTCCAAGTATGTTCTGTCTCCTTTATGTTGCAAACAAGTAGCAGGCTATACCTCTTGTCATTCTTTGTAGCTTTCATAGTAGCCTCTGGAAGTACAAATAGAGTATATAGAATAATTTACCTTAATCCTTGATGTGAAAAGTGAATCATTTTAACAGATGGTCACCAGATTAAAGTCTAAAATCCATATGTAGGAGATTTGGTTGTGATTAGGAAGATATGTGAAGTAATTGGCAATTCACCTATGAGACAGAATTCTATAAAATAATCATTTGACAAAGTTAAGTCCCCGACTTATGAATGAGTTCCATTCTGGAAAAATGTTCATAAGTCAGATTCATTCATAAGTCTGACAAAGTGAGTTTCATCGACCTTTGACACAAATACACAACATAAACCATTAAAAAACCCAAACATATACAAAAATACTGTAAATGACCTATTTTTACTTTTACTGTTACTGTTAAATGGTGGTACAGTACAGTACAACAACTGGCATTCGGAGGTTGCTTGGAGTGAGCTGACCCAAGTTACTGTATTTTCACTTTTATTTCCATGGTTATTGCTTTGTGCTTCCTAGAAGTCCCCTCCACATCACCACTGCTTTTCCTCTTGCTTCCAGACACCTGGGCTCTGACTGAGCACTCTACCACCATACACTATCGCACTGTACAGTGAACACACAGCAGCACAACTGTGACAATGTCCGGCAGACACATGAGCTACTTTTGTGATTTGTTCACATCTACGAATGTTCAGAATGCAAGGTCCGTTCATATCTGTGAAAGTTTGCAGCTCAAATGTTCATAAGTCAGGGACTCACTGTAAAATAACTTCACTTCCATGACCCTGAAAATTATATCAAATAGGTTTTGGGTTGCCCTTTTGCATCTGGACATATTGAATCCATTTAAGGTCCTAGAAGCACTTATCCCAAACTTAAGGCAGAGGTGGTTTCTGTCTAAATGGCACATCTGCTCATTAAAGCAAATTAGAATTTGCTGTCACAGACTTTAGCTGAGCTTCCATCAGCTAAATATCAAGCCTATCTGGAATGTCAATGACACAGGCCTAGGACTCAGGAGCAGCAGCCCCATATCATTATATCACATTAAATTTTATCTAATAATTTTATAAATTACATCAATGTAATTTTATAATTATAAAAGCTGGAGTATCTGACACTGCCTTAACTTATTATGACTTCATAAATTATGTGTGCATCTTTTATAGTATGCAATTCTCAGTTACTTTTTTTTCAAATTTTGAGCGAGGCATGAAGGCATGAAATTTTCATGCCAGCACTCCAGGAGGTTGAGGAAGGAGGAACACAAGTTTGAGCAATCTGGGAAAGTTAGTGACTTAGTGAGAACCTGTCTCAAAAAAATGAAATAAATATATATCTTTAAATAAAAGTAGATATAGCCGGGCATGGTGCCACATGCCTATAATCTCAGCACTCAGGAGGCTGAAGCAGGAAGATTGCTGCAAGTTCAAGGCTAGTGTGGGCTACATAGCAAGACCCTGTCTCAAAAAACAAAAAAAAAGTATATAGAGAGAGCCAGGGATATAGCTCAGTGACATGGCCCTGGGTTCAATCTTCAACACCACCACCAAAAAAACCCCCCAAAAGTATGATTTAAAATACAACATAGTGGCTATAGTTATTAACAATGTATTAAATACTTGAAAATTGTTAGGAGAGTAAAGTTTAAGCATTCTCATCATATGTACACACATACACAAACTGGTAAGTATAGAGCTGGGTTGTAGCTCAATGGTAGAATACTTACCTCTCATCTGAGACCTTAGGTTGATCCTCAGTAACTAGAAAAAAAAGTACAGTCATGTGTATATTAGTTTGATTTAGCCATCCCACAATGTCTATATGTATGTATATATGTACATATCATGTTTATACCATAAATATATATAATTAGTTATTAATTAAAAGTAAATAAACAAAAAGAAACTGACCTAGCTAGGAGTGGTGTACCATGCCTGTAATCCCAGCACTCTGGGAGGCTGAGCCATGAGGATTGCAAGTTCAAGGACAGCTGGGCACCTCAGTGATTTAGCAAGACCCTGTCTCAAAGCCAAAAATATATATATAGGGCTGGGGATTTAGCTCAGTGGTTCTACCACCTACCTCACAAGCACAAGGTCCTGAGTTTGATCCCCAATACCAAAAAACAAAAAAGTGAAAGGGTCTGGGAATGTAACTCAGTGCAAAAGTGCTGAGGTCCAACCCCAGTACCACCAAAAAAAATTTTTTTAATTAAAAAAGAAGGAATAAAGAAAGACAAAGGAGTGAAAAAAGATGGCCTCATAACTCAATAATTCCTATTTCAAATTTAAATAATTTAAATATACATTAAATATGGTTATACTACATGGGAAACTAGAAGATGTTACAGAAAAGAAAAATAAAATAGAGACTATCCATTATAATGATCTGGGCAGGGAGGGAAGCACATGCCTATAATCCCAGCACTTGGGAGGCTAAGGCAGGAAGATCACCTCGAGTTCAAGGCCAATTTGAACTACTGTCTCAAAACACCAAAAAAAATCTAGCTTAGCTAGAAAAATGTAATTTTGCCTTCATAATATTTATACCATATATATGACAAAGAGCCAATATCCCTAAAAAAATTCTTACAAGTCAACAAGAAAAAAAATTAGTGACATAGGGCCGGGGATTTAGCTCAGTGGTTCCACTCCCTGCCTCGAAAGCGCGAGGTCCCGAGTTCGATCGCCGGTACAAAAAAAAAAAATTAATGACATAAATTCTCCTATGGTGACATAAATCTCCATATTGAATCCCTGCTAATATCCACCTCTTTTTTTTTTTTCAATATTAGGGATTGATACCAGGTTCTTCACACAGAGCTACATTCCTAGCCCTTTTTTTTCCTAGCCCTTTTTTAAAATCTTTTTTTAAAAATACGGAACGCTTCACGAATTTGCCTGTCATCCTTATGCAGGGGCCATGCTAATCTTCTTTGTATCATTCCAATTTTAGTATATGTGCTGCCGAAGCAAACACTTTTTCTCTTTTCTTTTGAGACAGAGCTCACTAACTCACTAAATTGCTCGGGCTGGTCCCGAACTTGTGATCCTCCTGCCTCAGCCTCCCAGAGTGCTGGAATTACAGCCATGCACCACCATGCCTAACTACACTTTACTCCTCCTACCTCCTCCCAAAAGAACTCTCTATTTTTTTTTGGTACTGGGGATCGAACTCGGGTCCTTGCGCTTGCGCAGCAGGAGGCGAAATCACTGAGCTAAATCCCTGGCTCAAAAGAACTCTATTTTTAAATAAGAGTTTTACAGAGAAAAAACAACCTATAAACATGAAAGAAGGAAAAAACACTTGATAATCGGCAGTAAAGAAATTTAAATTAAAGCAATGATTAATGTCATTTTCACTCTATGAGATTATGAAAGGTTAAAAAAGCCATTATCATGGGCATGGAAAGGATTTTAATCTCTAATTATGATAGTGTAAATTACTGCAAAACTCCAAAAGACAGTGGTTTAGCAACCAATATGAGAACCAGAAATTTCACTTCTGGAAATGTGTACTAAGGAATGAAACCCTTGCCAGTGACCAAAAGCACACAGGTCTCAATCCTGGGACCCACCCTGCGGTCCCACCTCATCCAGCAGGGTGACTTGGGTGCCATACAGCCTGGATATTTTCCCTCCCATCATGGTTTCCTTATCCCTGGCCCTTGAGCCCCTCCTAAACCATCCCATTCGCCCTTTTCCTTTCCCGATTTCCCTGTCTTGCTGCCCATGTTCCTTCCTCCTCGGGCCTTCAAAGGTGGGAGTCCTGGCCCCATCTCAGGCACTGTTTTCATTTGGTGCCAGGAAGTTGAGAGCACTCTCATGTAGCTTCTCACGGGGCTCTGGATTCCAACTTTCTCAGGCATGTGGAACATCAGTTACTGCTTCCATGACTCCTCTCCAAGTCAACCAAATGAATACAATGCACGTTGTACCCCAGGTGTGCAGTGGTGGGAGGTGATGACCAGCATCTGAGGCCTCCGCTAGCACCACCCACAGTCCAGCAGAGACAGTGTGTCTCCCTGTCTGGGAGGCTGGAATGTGAGCACATCTGACCTGGGCCTTGAAAGGTACCATTCCCCAGCTTGAATCTGGAAAGGGGGCCATATAGAGATATTCCAGGGAAAACTGCATGATTCAGAGGCACAGAGGACACAAGAAGGCCCAAAATCTTCACTGTAGCAAGCATACTGCCTCAAAGATTAGGTTTTCACCAAGTTTTCCCAATAATGGAGAATTTTCCCAGTTCCAGATGAAATAAGAGAGTGTAGGCATGCTGCCTGGCAAATCCATCCTGAGGACAGATCTTATCCTTTGATCACAAATGATGGAAGGATGTCTACTCCCACTGCTCTTATTCAATGTAGTTCTTGAAATTTTAGCTAAAGCATTTAAGCAAGAGAAAAAGCTAACAGGGTCAAAAATAGGAGAAGTAAAATGATTCTGTTTGTAGATGATATGATCCTATACATGGATAAAGAAAATGCTTTTGGGGTGGGGATTTAGCTCAGTGGCACTGTCCTTGCCTTGCAAGCACAAGGTCCTGAGTTCGATCCCTGGTACCACCAAAAAAAGGAAAAGAAAATGCTTTTATACACAATGGAGTATTACTTTACCATAAAGAAGGATAAACTTGAGTCATTAAAAAAAATAGATGAACCTTCAGACTATAATGTTAATCAGACATACAACCTTAAGTATTACATGGTTTCTCTTATATAAGATTTTTTAATGTTTTTCATATTATCAAAATATAATAAACAAAATAAAAGACAGATAATAGGAAGTGGGGAGATGGATGTTTTTCAGATGGGAAGGGGATCAAGAGATAGAAGAAGTTTGAGAGAGGAGAAAGAAAGGGGATGAAAAAGGAATTGAGATGTGTTAAGTACATGTGCCAACTTTCCACAAGAAATGTAACCATTATGTAGTGCAAACTTGGACGAATAAAGAACAAAAACTAAAAAAAAAGAAATCCTAAGGGCTCTACAGAAAGACTTTTAGAAGTGATAATTCAATTCAGCAATGTAGCAAGATATAAAAACAACATTAAAAATCAATCCCTTTGATATACACCAATAATGGACTAGCTAAGAAAGAAATCAGGAAAGCTGGGCCAGGGATTTAGCTCAGTGGTTTCATCGCCTGCTGTGCAAGCGCAAGGACCAGAGTTCGATCCGCGGTACCAAAAAAAAAAAAAAAAAAGTTACAGAAATCAGGAAAGCACTTCAATTCACAATAGCTTCAAATAAAATAAAATACCTAAGGATCAATCTAATAAAGGAGAGGAATGAAAATTACAGAACACTGAAGAAAGAAATTGAAGAAGACCCCAGAAGATGGAAAGACCTTCATCTTCTGGATTGGCAGAATTAATAACGTCAAAATAGTCATCTTACCAAAAGTGATCTACAGGTTCAGTGCAATCCCCATCAAAGTACCAATGACATTCTTCACAGAACTAGAAAAAACAATACTAAAGTTCATAGGCACAAAACACACAGAATAACCAAAGCAATCCTAAACAGAAAGAGCAAGGCTGGAGGTATCACAATACCTGATTTCTACTACAAAACAACAGTAACAAAAACAGCATGATACTGGCACAAAAATAGACACATAGACCAATGGAACAGAATAGAGGGTACAGAAACAAACCCAAGTAACTACATCCATCTGATTCTGGACAAAGGAGCCAAAATATGCATTAGAGAAAAGACAGGCACTTTAAAAAATGATCCTGAGAAGGGCCGAGGATTTAGCTCAGTGGCACCAGGCCTGCCTCGAAAGCACAAGGTCCTGAGTTCAATCCCTGGTACCAAAAAAAAAAAATGGATAAAAGACCCAGGTATAAGACCTGAAACTTGGAAACTTCTGAAAGAAAACAGAAGGGAAACACCTAAAGCCATAGGCACAGGCAAAGATTTCTTGAATAGGATTCCAATAGCACAGGCAACAACAAAGAATCAACAAATGGTACTACATCAAATTTAAAAGTTTCTGTATGTCAAGGGAAACAATGAACAGAGCAAAGAGACAACCTGCAAAATGGGATAAATCTTTGCCAGGTACCCTCCCAATAGAGGATTAATACCTAAAACATAAATAACTAAAAAAACACAAATAACTATCAAAAATCAAAGAGAATAGACACTTCTCAAAAGAAGTACAAATGGCCAATTAAGTATATTTTAAAACGTTTAACATCTTTAGCTATTATGGAAATGCAAATCAAAACTACACTGAGATTCCATCTTACCCCAGTCAGAATGGCTATCATCAAGGATTTAGCTCAGTGGTTTTACCGCCTGCTGTGCAAGCGCAAGGACCTGAGTTCAATCTCCGGTACCAAAAAAAAAAAAAAGAATACAAAAAACAATAAATGCTGGTGAGGATGCTTTGACACTGTTGATACAAATGTTAATTAGTACGCCACTATGGAAATCAGTATGGAGGGTCTTCAAAAAATTAAAATAGTTCAATCCCTGGTACCAAAAAACCCCCTAAAAATAGAGTTCTCTTTGGTCCAGATATACCACTCCTTGATATAGTGGACCCTTGACTTGTGAACTCAATTCATTCCCAAGGGCGAGTTGTAACTCAAGCTGGTCAATTGCCTTCTAAGTCTCTCTCCTGTGTAATTTTAGGCCACACTTTCTTCCAGGAAGATCTCAGTGTCCTTAGAGAGACACTGACCCAGGATTTCTCAATTAACCCCACACAGGAAAGGATGTTGTAAGGTTCCTTCCAGAACTCTTTAAGGGTTAAATCTGTATCTGAGACCATCTGGAAGCACAAGCAGCCAGCATTTGGGTCATAACTCAAGACTTTATTAGTAAATTAAAACTAAAATTCTGCTTGTAATCCAAGTTGTTTGTATGAAGGCTGGTCATAACTTGAGGGTCCACTGTATACCTGAAGCAAGTAAAGTCAGCATACTATAAGGACACCTGCATATTCATGTTTATTGCAGCATAATCCACAATAGCCAAGATATGGAAATACCATGGATGGCCATAAACGGATGGAAATATGGTGTACATACTCGATGGAGTATTATTCAGCCATAGGAATAATGAAATTCAATCATTTTCAGGAAAATAGATGGATCAAGAGACTATCAAGTTGAATAAAATAAACCAGACCAGGAGAAAGACAATTATCGCAGCTTTCCCTAGTATGTAGAATCTAAGATGACAAGAAAATAAGAGAAGCTAGTAGAGAAGAGGAATGGAATCAGAGGAAGAGGGGTGTGTAAGCACAGGCAATGGGGGGATAGATACAAGGAAAATATATTACATGCTGTTATGGCTTATATCTAGATGTCCCCCCAAAGCCTCATGCAGTTACAGGTGGGGCTTTTTGGAGATGGCTGGATCTAGGGTGTGATACTGGCATTAAGGTTGTGTGATTACTAAATTAGTCCCCTGATTGGTTTAACATAGTTCTAAGTGCAGATAATGGGAAGGCTCACCCTGGGTGTGGGTAGCACCATCCAAAAGGCAGGTAGCCTGGAAGGGATAAAAGGGAGAGGCAGTCTGCTGCCAACTTTTGCTGTTGCTGCTGCTGCTTACTGCCTTCTGCCTGCCATGTCATGGGCTGTTTTCTCCTCTGTGATGCCCCTCTGCTATGCTGCCCTGCATTGACTGAAACTTCTACAAATTGTGAGCTGAAATAAACCTTCGCTCCTTTAACTTTGGGTGTTGGGTATTTTGTCTCAGCAACAAGAGAAGTAACTAAGACACATGCATTGAAACCCTCCAAAAAATGTGAAACTACAGGGGAGGACAGGGAAAGGGATATGAGTGGAAGCTAAAAATGACCAAAGTGTGTTATGTGCCAAATGAGAAACCCATTCACCTCTATAACCAAGAAAAAGAAAAAAAAATCTTATCCTTTGAAAGTAAACCTTTTTTTAAAAGCCCCAAAGTCAATTAAAAGTAATCTGATGATTCATGTAAGTTATCAACTGGTTCATGGTTTATGAAAACAGTAAAAAAGATGACAAAGCAATGAAACTGATCTTCTTGACCCATAAAAGGATTCTGAAGGCAACTTCTTTTCTTTTTTCTCTCTTTTTTTTTTTTTTTTTTTTTTTTTGGTACTAGGGATCAAACTCGTGACCTTGCATTTGCAAGGCAGGCAGAAGAACCACTGAGCTAAATCCCTAGCCTCTGAAGGCAATTTCAAAAGTTAGTGACCAAGCTAGAAATAAAGGAATTATTCTAGATTCCTTTCTCAGCCCCTGACTTCACCTTAGATGACTAAACAAGATCTGTAATTGTTTCCCCAACCACTGAATGACTTCATTGTCCTTGCCAACTTCCTCCTGTTTTTTCCCAGCCTGTACCTGAGATTAACCATTGGTTCTCACCTGTGTGAACCACATATGCAGGTAACTAAGTATGTGTTTTGGCTGGGTCAAGGATGGGGGAAACTAGATTGTCATTTTCTATCTTGATGAAAAATGTTCAGGGGTTACCCTCTTGTAGAGGATATGGAACTGTAAGCTACTGCTATAAGTTGGATCCAGATTGTCATTGAAGGCCTGTTCCCCACCCTACAGCACTGTGGTGTGGTGGTAGAGCTTTAGTAGACAGGGCCTAATGAGAGAAAGATAGCTCATTAGGTTTGCTGGTGGAAGGGATATTGGAACCCTGACCCCTCCCTGTGTCTCTCTGCTTCCTTTGCCACACACTCCCACTATGACGAGCTGCCTTTCCACAGGCCCAAAACCATAGGACCAACTGACCATAGACTGAAAACTCCAATGTGAGCCAAAATAAACCCTTCATCCTTTCAAGTTATTTATCTCAGGTATTCAATATGCTGCTCACATTTACAGATTCTCTAGTTTTTAAAGAAATGTTTCTAGACTACAGAGCAGAAATGGAAGGCTGGGAACTGGATTTAAGCAGGTTAGTGGTGACATGGTTGTACACATCATCTAATATGCCAGCTTCCCAGAATAATCTGCAGCACTAGGTAATAAATGGATCATTTTAGATAAAAGGAACAATCTGGAGCACTAGGTCATGAATGGGATCATTTTGGATGTCCAGCCCAAAAGGTCAAGAAAGACTTCAGGTGATGACAACAGAAGAGGACATCTTGGAAAGACTAGACTGTTCTACAGCCCTTCATTCACATTAAAGATTGATCGGTGAAAAACATGACCTGACTCTGCTGGCCATGGGTGTTCCTGAAATACCTTCCAGCATTCAGTAATCCTAGGGCTCCTCCCATGTGGACACTTCATTCAGGTGCTTCTGAATCAGACTTCTCTAGAGTGAGCCCACACCAGCCACTGTGCTGGGGGCCCACCAGCTGGCATGCTTGTCTGTCAGCAGTGTGGAGGAGCCCACCAACCCTCTATCTCAGCAGGCTTTGCATGAAGCCTTTCTGTATTCATAGCTCTTTTTTATATAGGTAAGAGTTTCAGTCCTTCAGCCTCAATGGGGTTTTGTTAAGGAGCATTAAATCCAGGGAGTCACTCACCTGAGCCAGCTGCCTGCCCTGAGATCTCAGAATCTCCTTTGAGGGAGCAACTGAGAGAAATGTCCTCTACCCAGAAGCCCCACTGAAAATCAACTCCCAGTCTGAATCTGCAGTCCACATAACACTATGTCTTCTTCTGATATAGTCTTTGATATAGTCTCCCTGTTTCTAGAAGTCTCTTTTAAACATCATTTTCAAGAAAATATTTTTATGGATTAATACTCAGGGTAACCTAGTGGATCTGATCTTGGAACTTCCATGACTATCCACTTAAAAATCAGAGTCCTATAGGGCCGGGGATTTAGCTCAGTGGTTCTGCCACCTGCCTTGCAAGCACAAGGTCCCAAGTTCGATCCCCAGTACCAAAAAAACAAAAACAAAAAAATCAGAGTACTATATTCTGTGTGCTCTTTAGTTGTCAGTGCTGTGAAGGCAAAAATGCTTTCTACATTAGTGTACTTGTTGTACTGGTGCCAGTGAATGGATGTGTGTGCTGGAAATAAACAAAGGCTATCCTGCTATTGTTATAGACTAAGCTATCCTGTTATCGTAGCATGTTAGTATGTTTCTGCACGTTTGCCTAAATCCTTTCTGTGTAAGCCACTTTGTTGGGGTTCCACATGGAGAGGTAGAGACTCTGCAGTTTCTTCTTCCTGTCCAAACCTCTCCCCTATCCAGCTCAGCATGAGTTGGAGCAGAGGACACTCTACTGGTCTTCTTCCTGTCAGCTCTAAGGCACAATGTTTGTAGATCACTACCAACCTGGAAACTCATCATGCCTCTAGAAAGAAGAAAAACAGTTCAATTTCTAAGTGTACTTACGAATTCATATTTTATAGTAAATATAAAAATCTGTACTATTTTTCACTTCACTTAGCTATACTGCTTTAAAGAAAAAGGTATAAGCTATGTGTTTCTCTATATCAATCTGTTGCTTACTTTGTACCTTGAGTAAAATTTAATGTTTTATAAGAAAAAAAAAAGACAATGAAGGTAAATTCAAAATTAAGTGGAATAGGGCCAGGGATTTAGCTCAGTGGTTCTGCCACCTGCCTTGCAAGCACAAGGTCCCAAGTTTGATCCCCAGTACAAAAAAAAAAATTAAGTGAAATAAGCCAGACACAGAAAGATAACACATGTTCTCACATGCTGAAGTTAAAAAATTGGATTTTATGAATGTAAAGCATAGAAAAGGGGAAGAGGGAGTTGGGCTGGAGAGGGGCATTTTTGTGTTTAGTTTTGTTTTGCTTTGTATGGTACTGGGGATTGAACCCAGGGTCTTCACACTTCACATTGAGCTACATCCCCATCCCTGCCCCGCCCCCCCCATCAGGAATCAAACTCAGGACCTTGCACTTGTGAGGCAGATGGTGGCCCCACTGAGCTAAATCCTTGACCCTTTTAAAATAATATTTTGTATGTCCCTTCCTTCCTTCCTTCCTTCCTTCCTTCCTTTCTTTCTTGTACCAGGGATTGAACTCAGGGCCTTGCACTTGCAAGGCAGGCTAAATCCCAGGCCCCCCCATCCCTTTTCTTAAATTTTTTATTTTGAGCCAGGATCTTGCTAGGTCACTAAGTTCCCCAGGCTGGGCTTGAATTTGCAATTCTAGAAAGGGGGGGGGGGTGTTTGTTTTATTTTGCTTATTGTTTTTTGTTTTGTTTCTTATGGTACTGAGGATTGAACCCAGGGCACTCTATCACTGAACTACATCTCCAGCTCTCTAAGGTTTTTAAAATTCTTTTTCGTTGCTGTTTTACTTTTTTTATTTTGAGACAGGGTCTTACCACATTTCTCAGGTAGAACTCAAATTTGTGATCCTGGGATTATAGGCATGCCGCACCACACCCAGCTAGAAGGCGGCTTTAATGGATACCAAAATATATAGGAGGAATAAATTGTACTGTTCTATAGGATGACTATAGCTTTCAACTTTTGTGTGTGTGTGGCAAGGTCTTGTTCTATAGTTCAGGCTGGCCTTGAACTTACTATGTAGCCCACCCCAGCCTCAAACTCACAACAATCCTGCCTCCCCAGTGCTCAGATTACAGGCCTGTGCCACCACACTTGTCACTCCCCCATAATTCTTAACTGGCCAAACTATCCACTAAATTTGATTGAAGACCAAAGTCATTTTTACAAGTTCCTATACAGCCTTTCTCAGGTATTAGAGGATATGTTATAGCAAAATTAGAAAAGGAAGGAAGGAAGCTTAAGCCAAAAATGAATTAAGACAAGGAATCTAGAAACTAAGATCCAACGTAGGAGAGAGGCAAAGAGAATTTCCAATATTATGTTAAAAGGGAAGACCCAGAATGGCAAGTATATAAGAGTTAGAGACAGACACTGGATTATGGTTGAGAATTCCAGAAGTGGAAACACAGGGGGCATGATAATTTGACAGGTCCTACTACATGAATTTATCAGAGTATATGAGATGACTTAGATGTTCAAGAAAATCAAGCAAATAAAAGTGACCGCAATTAACTCCACCAAAAACCAAAATACACAAGAAAGGAAGGTATCCATCGTACCATTGCTCAGTTAACTGTAATAATCACTTAATACCCATTTTTAAAAAAGGAAATCTTGTGCTGAATTCATAGAGAGAAGGCAGGGGATAAGAGAGTTCTAGGTTCTTATTGATCATAATAGAAAGTAAACAATAGAGTATAAAACTGATAGATCAGAAAGCTATAGTGCAACCATTTTTTTTTTTTTGGTACCAGGGGATCGAACTCAGGACCTTATGGTTGTGACATAGGCAGCGGCACCACTGAGCTAAATCCCTGGCCCAACAAGCATATTATTTAGATAGAGGATATGAATACTAGAAAATAAAAAAACAACCCTGTATTGGAAGCTTATGCCTGTGAGCAGCAGGATAATGGTTAGGGGAGGGAAATGCTGGAATTTTTTGCTTTTTAGTACTACATTTTTTTTCTCTCCAGTACTGGGCATTGAACTCAGGACAGTACTACTTTGTTTTTAAAACTCTTCAAATATTAACTTGATGAAAATTTAAAATAAAGAGATTTAGTCAGACATGGTGGTGCATGCCTATAATCCCAACATTCTGGGGTGCTGAGGCAGGAAGATCACAAGTTGAACCCAATCTAGGCAACTGAGTGCCTTAGTAAGACTCTGTCTGAAAAAAAATTTAAGTAATTTTTTTTTTCGGTACCAGGGATCAAACTCAGGACCATGCACTTGTGAGGCAGGTGCAGCACCACTGAGCTAAATCCCCGGCCTTAAATAACTTTTAAAGGGCTGGAAATGTAGCTCAATGTGAAGGTCCTCGGTTCAGTCGCCTATATCAAAATAAAATAAATTATAAATTAGAAGATTTAAGAGACTGGCATTCTTCGTTTAACGACCTACCTGTTTAACAACTGTTTGAACGTACACCCCACCACTCAGACTTACGAAGATCACAGGCAGCAGTGAGGCTTTATGTTGGCTTCTTCTACAGACAGTACTGGAATTTTTGTGATTGCACCGTACAGTATTGTAGTTTTATATTCTGTTATACATTAGAGGACTGCATGCAGGAGTTACGCAAATAAAAGCAAAGTCATCAAGTTGGAGTTTCCTTTGACCATTTCTTTTGTCTGAATATTGTAATGTACACATCGCTTCTCAGCCTTTTGGCTAAGATCAAGTGTAATGTACATACAAATGTGCATAATGTATATAATGTATATAATGTACATAATCATGTAATGTACATACAGAATAAAGGTAATGTGCATAATACACATAATGTGCATAATGTACATACATAATGCACACACTACATACCTAGTATACACCCTGTACAAAATGTTCATACTGTATAAACTGTAGAAACATGATATACGTATAATGTACATATTGTATTACATGTATATTATGTATATATTATGTGCACTGCACACTGTACGTAGTATATGTAGTGTACATAATGTGCATAATGAACATGTAATGCACACAATGTCTATGCATAATGTACACACTGTACATGCTATACATAGTGCACACACATGATGTACATACATAATGTGCATACTGTACACACTATAGTGTGCATGCATGATGTGTATAGTGCACACATATCATGTACATAACTCACACAATATAAATATACAGTGTACACAATATACCTATATAATGGGAAGGGCAGGGCAAAATTGCTTTTAAATCTCTTTGAACATTATGTATATACAGTGTGCATTATATATATACAATGTATACATTACTTTTGCACATTTGAACATTCTATTGTGCACATTATATTCATTACGTATATTACGTACATTGTGTATGTACATTGTGTGCATTATGTACATCGTGTTCATTATGCACATTATGTATGGTATATAGCGTTCAAATTATGTGTGCACATATGTGTGGCATGTATGTTATATGTGTACAGTGTACATATTATTTATGTACAGTATGGGCATACTATGTAGCCAAGGCTGGCCTCAAACTTGCGGAGATCCTCTTGCCTCACCCTCCCAGATGCTGAGATTACAGGGGTGTGTCTCCATGCCCGGCTCTAGGCTCACTCTTTTATAACACCTCACTCTGGAGGAAACTAACTGGGATCCCTTGAGAACTATATTAATCCTTTCCAACAGCAGTCTCCCCACCTCTTCAAGTTTCTGCCACCTCTCACTCTGCTACACAGGAGACTGTCTCCAGCACACGAACCTTGGGGAACAAACTACATCTAAACTAACAATTGTGGATAATACCCTTCCCTTTGATTAAACTAAAAACTACTAAGCTGAGCACAGTGGCACATGCCTGTAATCCCAGCACTCAAGAGGCTGAGGCAAGAGGATCGCCATGAGTTCGAGGCCAGCCTGGGTTCCACAGAGAGTTCAGTGCCAGCCTGAAGTACAAAGGGAGACTCTGCCTCAAAAAACCAAAAAAGGTGGGCTGGGGATTTAGCTCAGTGGTTCCACCACCTGCCTCTCAATTGCAAGGTCCTGAGTTCGATCTCCAGGACAAAAAAATACTACAAACTGCTCCTGACTTGTCTGCGTTGTTTTTCTTGGTAGGAAGAATCACTCTTCCTCCCCTGCTCCCCAGGACCAAGTAACAACACATAGAAGCTGTTACAATTACAGAGTTAGGGGCCGGGGATCTAGCTCAGTGGTTCCGGCATCTGCCACGCAAGCGCAAGGTCCCAAGTTCGATCCTCGGTACCAAAAAAAAAAAAACACCCCCAAAAAACAGTGACAGAGTTAGGCCAGAGATGTAGCTCAACAGTGCTGCCTGCTTGGCAAGCACAAGGTCCCGGGTTCGATCTCTAGTACCAAAAAAAAAAATTTACATGGAGTTAGTATTGTCAGATGCCCTGAGTAACACAACCCTTTCCCTTAAAGGGGTGTATTACCAGTGGGTTTTTTTTGGTACCAGGGACTGAACTCAGGACCTTGTGCTTGCAAGCCAGGGTAGCAGCACCACTGAGCTAAATCCCCAGCCTATCCCCAGTACTCTGAATGTAGTAAGTGCACATGTGAGGCCAGCCTGGGCTATGTAGTGAGTTCAAGGCCTGCCTGAACTACAAGGTGAAACCCTGTCAAAAAAAAAAAAAAAAAAAAAGAAACCAACCAATCTGTGGTTGGGAAGAGAGGAGAGCAATCTTTCCTTCTGATCTGACTTTAAAAATCTTGCTGTCACCTCTTCTACCTACCTGATATCAGTAACCAAGTGTTTGTTTTCGTTTTGTTTTGTGGCCCAGGGGTGAGTGGGTGGGGGTGGAGAGTTATCATAAAAATCATCAGTGGCAGCCTCAGGGGAACTTGCATTGTTGGCATCTGTATTTCTCCTTTTTGAAGAATGGTGTTTTAGACTACTTCCAAAAATAACATTAGAAAACTTAGGGCTGTCTTGTTATTCTAATAAAAGATGGAATGGGAAGATGTCAGGAAATTATGTTTTTTTTAACTTTTTCTGTTCAGATGGGGTCTTTTTTTCTTTTTTGGTACCCAGGATCCAACTCAGGACCTTGCACTTGCAAGGCAGGCACAGTGCCACTGAGCTAAATCCACGGCCCTGATGGGGTCTTGTTATGTAGTTCAGGCTGGCCTCAAACTTATCGTGATCCCCCTGCCTCAGCCTCTGGAGTGCTGGGACTACAGGAGTGCACCACCACGACTGGCCAGGAAATATGTAATGTTTTAACTCAGACTCTGCCATGCAAATCTTGGTCAAAGCTGTCTCTTTGAGGCACAGTTTTCTCACCTATAAAATGAAAATCCTGAAGCACAACAGTAACTCTCCAGAGATCAGAGCTCAGTACACCTTGAAGGGGATCTTTTCTTATTCCGTAATGGAAAACATCCTTCTGGCTTGCCTTTGGGTTTTTCCAAGCTATAGGTAAGAGTGCTGGAACCAGTGATAGTGTGGGGGTTGCTGGGGTGGAGGCAAAGAGATAAGAATTAGTTTCTAAGAATTTTGTATTACTGTAATAGCTGGTGTATTTCATTTTTTTTGCAGCACTGGGGATCCAACCCAGGGACTGAATCCTCTTTTTTTGACTCAATCCTCTTATGACATGAGCCAAAATAAACCTCTTCTTTTAAAATGTGGGTGTTGGGTATTGTGTCCAAGCAATGGGAAAGCTAAAACACTGTTTATATGGCATGTTTCCATGTACATCAACATAGACCGTTTGTGCATTCTTTAGTTCTTCATCCTTTCACTATGATCATGGACATTCCAGCCTCAGAACTGTGAACCAAATACATGTAAACTTTATAAATCACCTGGTCTGTTATTTTTATTCCAACAGAAAATTAAGGTGCTAAATGGGTAAACTGCTTTTGAATCTTTTTATGGGTCAAGAAAGGTTCACAGAAGTTTATCGATTTACCATGTACTGATAATTAAGCAATTTCAATAATTCTTACTAATTTGACAGATTGTTACTATCTCTTAGTTGATTTAATTTCAGGGACTTAGGAACACACAAAAACATTTTTCTTTTTTTTTTCTGGTACAGGGGTCAAACTGAGGACCTTGCGCTCACAAAGCAGGCATGGTGCCGAGCTAAATCCCTGGCTCTACAGAAACATTTTTCTTCAGCTGAAGCAAACTTTAAGTAAAGCACTTCTCACACACAAAAAAAGTGAGCCTGACCACTGGGTCCGTCCTGGCTCCTGCCTTCTAAGTGGGCCTCACAGAACTCATAGAGGCTACAGGTACATGGGGCCACTCAAACCTGAATTTCAGCCTCAAAAACTGTGATCTTGGGCTGGGGATTTAGCTCAGTGGTTCCGGTGCCTGCCTCGCAAGCCCAAGCACCTGAGTTCAATCCCCAGTACCAGAAACAAAAAAAACAAACAAACAAAAAACCTGTGATCTAACTAAGCTTCTTTTCTTTTTTTTTTGTACTGGGGATTGAACTAGGGACCCTGCACTTGCAAGGCAGGTGCCAGAACCACTGAGCTAAATCCCTGGCCCTAAACTTCTTTTCATTATAAAGCACCCAGCCTTGGATATTTTGTTTTTTGTTGTTTTTTCACTTTCTGTTTACTGTGGGAAATTTTAGATGTGCAAAGCAATACAGATACCAAACTATGCTCTTTTTTTTTTTTTGGTACTGGGGATCGAACTTCGGTCCTTGAGCTTGCAAGGCAAGCATCAGAACCACTGAGCTAAATCTCTGGCCCACCCAAACTATGCTTTTAAAGTGTTTGTGGCTGGGCTTGTCTCTGAGATCTTCAGACCCTAACATATACAGATATGGTAAAAGTTATGAATAAAAATAAAACACATCTCAATCAGATATTTTGCTACAGCAATCAAAAATCAACTAAGACACTCAGAAACAAAGACAACATATGATCCCAGAACATCTTAATTCCAAAGAGCTTTAATAAATAAAAAGCTCCATTATTTCCAAATCTCCATCAAGAAGGAAATGAATAATCAGTCCTATCAGTATTCATCAGAACACTAAACAAAACAGGGGAGGAGAGATGAAGACTGATAACTATTCTTTTTC
Source organism: Heterocephalus glaber (assembly GCF_053883595.1). Taxonomy (NCBI): domain Eukaryota; kingdom Metazoa; phylum Chordata; class Mammalia; order Rodentia; family Bathyergidae; genus Heterocephalus; species Heterocephalus glaber. The sequence goes on from NW_028258403.1 coordinate 15,579,712, forward strand.
ATAAAGATAAAATACTGCTTCCCCAAGTAATAACTCAATGCTAATTAATGATATGAATCGGAGGGAAGAAAATAACTGGTCCATACAGTTTCCTTTACACAGTATTGTACAATGAAATGCAAACTGCATGATTTAAGAATGGCTTGCTAAAACGTTGAAAAAGTGAAAGACTTCATCCTTGTCATAGACGGCCACTTCAGTGGAACACTCTGTGCACATGACGGGGTGGTAGATTTCTTCAGCTTCTGCCTGCTCGGTGGGATCTTCCTGGTTAGATCGCAGCTTCTTATAGCCCCGCCTTTTCTTCCTGTTGTCTGGGTTTTTGTATCTTAGAACCTCCTCTCTGTTGACAGAACAGTTCATCACAAACATTGCTCTGTACTGAGTTTTGTAGGATTCATGCCTAAGAGGAAAACAAAACAAGAGAATTTGGATTTGCGGTTTATTTTAAGTTATCCTTTCAAATAAACTTGAGAACACCAAAAACTTACTGAAACACCAATCAAAGTAAAGACAGGAACAAAACAGCAAATGTAAGGTAATCTCAAAGAGTTGTTTTTAAGAACAGGAAGAAACTTTTTATTGAAAAATAGTACAAAGGAATGATCTGTCTGAGGTGACAAATATGGCAGTTACCCTGATCTGATCATTACACATTGTATTTATGACTGAAATGTCACAGTGCACCCCACAAATATGTACAACTACTACATGCCATCAAAACAGAAACCCATTTATAAAGAGGAAGTATTCTCTTTTACCAGTTTTTTTTTTTTTTTGTAATGGGAATCAAACTTGGGACCTTGGGCCAGGGATTTAGCTCAGTGGTTCCGCAACCACAAGAACCACTGAGCTAAATTCCCAGCCCTACCAGTTGTTTTTTACATATATAATCATCTGTATTTCAATTCATAGATAAATCAGTTCATTCTCAATCTGCCCATGTCCAGTGCCTACTTTAATTCCTTATAAATTCCAATGGGCACCTTGCCAAGTGAATAGCCTGTTATGTCACTGATTAATGGTGTGACTCTGGGGTGACACAAGAAATTTGCATTTCTAACCAATTTTTAGATGATTCTAAAGTTTTTAATATTAGAAGAGCAGGGCCAGGGATTTAGCTCAGTGGTTCCAGCGCCTGCCCTGCAGGCACAAGGTTCCCAGGTCAATCCCTGGTACCAAAAAAAAAAAGAATATTAGAAGAGCAGATTTTTGTGCTTAAATGGTCTTTTTTTTGTTTTTATTTTGGCAGTACTGGGGACTGAACTCAGGGCGTTTTCACTGAGCTACATCCCCAGGACTTTATTTTTTATTTTGAGACAGGGTCTTAATAAATTGCTGAGTTGTCCAGGTTGGGCTCAAACTGGCAATCCTCCTGCCTCAGCCACCCAGAGTGGTATGACACTGGGATTAAGGTTGTATGGTACGGGATTGGTCCACTTATTGGTTATCACAGCTCTGGGTATGTCTAATGGGAACATCTACCCTGGGTGTGGGTGGTATCACCCAAAAGGCTTGTAAACATGATGGGATAAAGGGAAAAGAAGGCTTGCTGCTGCTGCTTGCTGCCTCACTGCCTCCTGCCTGCTTTGCCATGGACTGTTTCTCCTCTGCAATGCCCCTCTGTCATGCCACCCTGCCTTGGAGCCAACTGATTATGAACTGAAACCTCCACAAACTGTGAGCTCAAATATACCTTTCCTCCTTTAACTTGGGGGTGTCAGATATTTTTTCTCAGCAATGAATAAAGTAACTAAGATATCTATGTTCATGTTCTCTTGTCCCTCTTTAGCCTCTTCCAAATTAAGAAAACTGCCTAGGTTTCAGCCATTCTCAGGTCTCCAGTCTCTCGCCTCCAGATAATTCCCCTTCAGTTTCCCTCCATTTGCATACTCTAATCCCCACTTCTGCCTTCTGTTATTGGTATAATTCTATACTATTAAAAGTACAATGGGGGCTGGGGATTTAGCTCAGTGGTTTCATCGCCTGCTGCGCAAGCAAGGACCCGAGTTCAATCCCCAGTACCAAAAACACAAAACAAAAACAAAAGTACAATGGTATCCAGCTCCGTGTGGTGGCACATGCCTATAATCCCAGCACTCAGGAGGTTGAGGCAAGAGCATCATTTCAAGTTCGAGGTCAGCCTGGGGTACATAGTAAGTTCAAGGCCAGCCTGAACTACATAGCAAGACCCTGTCTCAAAAAAAAGTACTATGGTATGGTACCCTCTAGGGAAAATTCTAACTGAAACTAAACTAAAAGTATTATTATAGTCCAACTTGGCCAAAACATACAAATACACTGATTTTAGGTAATTACCTTATGTGTCTCCACTATCTGCTTGTTAATCTGTATTTATAATAATAGACCTTGGACATGGGGGGACAAACACCCTCTGCTGAAAAAGCAGCTGCCTGAACCACTTTGCTTCAATGTTCTCTGTGATAGGTGGCATCTCTGGTTTTCCCCAGGGCCTCCAACCCCCAATATGAGGGGAAATATTAGTATGAGTTTTTTAAAAGGATCTGTATAAGATCACAGTGGCCACCAGGTGCCCTCTCCTCACAGCAACAACAGAGACTAACTCCAAGCCCATGCCAAGTGAGTACAGAGTACAGAAAAAGAGAACTGGTATAAAACAAAATATCAAGGCCAAAACATAAAAAGGTAATGAGGGCACATTAAAATAATCTTGCTGGGCATGGTGGCACACACCTATAATCCAAGCACTCAGGAGGCTGAGGCAGGAGGATCGCCACAAGTTCGAGGCCTGCCTGAGCTACATAATGAGTTCAAGCCCAGTCTGAACCACACAGTGAGACCCTGTGTCAAAAAATAAATCTTGACTGGTTGATATATTTACTTTAAATTCTGTAGCTTAAATCAATATGTACATCAGATTGATGTGCCTAAAACATTTCTTATAAATTGCTGTGGGAAATTCTTAAACTACAATTATAGGATTACCTTGCTTTTGTTATTTTCTGCTTGTGCTAAGATAATTTATCATTTCAGGTAATATAAGGTCTTAAAAGGTTGTAAGCCCTAGCTAAAAGGTAGCATCTTTGTTTTTATTTCTACTTTCTAATGGTACTAAGAAAATTTACTCTTCAAGATTAGTTAATAGCCTGTTATTCAGCCAGCTGTAATTTTTTTGGTACAATTTAGATATACATAATGATCACCTTCATCATAGGAAATTTGTACCTGTACATGGTATATCTTGATTCCTCTTTTTTTTCCAATCCCTTCCCCTTCCTTCAACCCCTTTCCCTCATTTATAAAAGGTTTCCATTTTGTCCTTTTTTATTCTTTTCCCTTCCTTCTATTCCGCTCCCCTCCCTAGTTCCCCTTTCCTTTTGAACAATTTCTTCCTGTTTCACATTACCTATTATACATTTTGGTCCTTATTTACACTTTCAGTTTCTCACACCAGAGAGACACGATATTTATACATGCACGTCCTATTTATTTCACTTAAAGAGTATAGTCTCAAGGTGCATCCATTTAGTTATAAATGTCGCAAATTTATCCTTCTTTATGGCTGAGTAGTACGCCATTGCATTAAAAAACACATCTTTTGGGCCAGGGATTTAGCTCAGTGATTCCACCACCTCCCTCGCAAGTGCAAGGTCCCGAGTGCAATCCCCAGTACCAAAAAAAACAAAACATAACTTTTTTATCCATTCATCAGTTGATGGGCATTTGGGTTGTTTCCAAGATTTAGCTATTACAAACTGTGTCACTATAAACATAGGTGCACATATATCCTTGTGGTCTCATGCTTTTAACTCTTTTGGGAAGACACCCAGAAGGGAAATAGCTGGGTCAAATGGGACCTCTAATTCTAGTTTTTGAAGAATCTCCACACTAATTTCCACAGTCGTTCCATCAGTCTGCACTCCCACCAACAATGGAGAAGGGTTCCTTTTCCCCATTGCCCCACCAGTATTTGTTATCGGTTGATTTTTCTCTTTTTTTCTTTGGTCCCAGGGATTGAGCTCAGGACCTTGCGCTTGTGAGGCAGGCGTGGTGTCACTGAGCTAAATTCCCAGCCCCGTTGATTTCTTGATATTAGCCATTTTTTCTGGAATGAGATGGAATCTCAGCATTGCTTTAATTTGCACCTCTCAAACAACTAGTACTATTTTTTTTTTTTGGTACCGGGGATTGAACTCAGGTCCTTGCGCTGGCACAGCAGGCAGCCAAAACCACTGAGCTAAATCCCTAGTCCCAACTAGTACTATTGAACATTTTTCGTATTTTTGTACTTCATCTGAGAAGTATCTATTCATTTCAGATGCCCATTTTTGGGTTGGGTCTTTAAATGGGGGGGAGGGTCTGATTTTTTTCAATTCCTTGTATGTTCTAGATATTAGTCCTTTGAGGAACAACTGGCTACAATTTTTTCCCACTTTGTGGGTTGTCTCTTCACTCTGTTGATTTCTTTTGCTATGCAAAAGCTTTTTTAATAGGATGAGATCTCAGTTGATTCTTTGTATTATTTCCTGTCGAATCTGGGTTTTGTTCATTGTCTTTGCCCACTCCTATGTCCTCAAGAGTTCTAACTATTCTCTCTTCCAGCAGATTTAGTGTTTCTGTTTTCATATTTAGATCTTTGAGGGGCTGAGGATTTAGCTCAGTGGCACCGTGCCTGCCTTGCAAGTGCAAGGTCCTGAGTTCAATCCCTGTTACTGGGCCGGGGGGGAGAATATTTAGATCTTTGATTCATTTTGATTTTAGTTTAGTGCATAGTGAGAGACATGGGTCTAGTTTTAGTCTTCAGCATGTGGAAAGTCAATTTTTCTAGCATCACTTATTAAAGAGGCTATCCTTCTTCCAGTGAATGTGTTTGGTCCTTTTGTCAAGATAAGGTGGCTGAGGGTGTTTGGTGTTGTTTCTACATCTTCTAGTCTATTCCACTGATCCTTAGGTCTGTTTTTTGCCCAGTACCATGCTGTTTTTATCACAGCAGCTCTGCTGTATAATTTCAAGTCTGGGATTGTGATGCCCCTGCCTTGCCTTTGTTGCCCAAAATTGTTTTTGTTATTCTAGGTCTCTTCTGATTCCAAATGGATTCTCTAGTTCTGTGAGGTATGCTAATGGTATTTTGATTGGAATTGCTATAAATGTATAACAATTTTGGGAGTATTAGCCAGCTCTAATTAAAAAGTAACATCTGGGGCTGGGGATGTAGCTCAGTGGTGTCACGCCTACCTGGCAAGCACAAGGTCCTCAGTTCAATCCTCATTACCACACACACACACACAAAAAAAAGGAAAGTAAAAAGTAGGGCAGCCTAGACTACATAATGAGTTTTTGTTTTTTGGTACTGGGGACTGAACTCGGGTCCTTGTGCTTGCGCAGCAGGTGGCGAAAGCACTGAGCTAAATCCTTGGCTCTAGACTACATAATGAGTTCAAGGACAGCCTGAACTACATATCAAGACCCTGTCTCAAAAAACAAAACAAAAAATCTTATCTCTTCTTTTTTGGGGCCTGCTAATTACCTTTGGCTGTGGATCCCAAACTTTGGTCTCATAGCTAAACCCCTATATGAGGACACCTCAGGAGACCTCAGTCGCCATTTACCCTCCCCATCCTGTCTTCTTTCAACCAACTCAAATTGGCCCTCACTTCTGTGCCAACACTCAATCTCTGACAAAGTTGAAAGGGCACATGTCTTACTAAAAACCTATCTCACCAAACTCTTGCTACAAACCTAAATAAACGTGGATAGATCACCTCCCCACCATCCTCCTGCACATCTGTACCACTCCTGCTCACCCTGTCTTCTGAGCCTATTCAAACACGTATGGTATCCCTTTGTTCTTGGCAACATTTCCCCAATACATTCTCTTTTAGAGACTATCTTCCACTGTTCTTTTAATCTGCCAACTTGTGAAAAACTTTGCTGAAACCTCACTCCTAAAACCTGATGATAACCTTACTTCCCTATCAATCCTGCCAGGAGATAAGGTCTACCTCAAAATCCTCAGCCCCAAAAGCATACAACCAAAATGCCAGGAACCTTATACAGTTATTCTTACCACACCAACAGCCATAAAACTTTCAGGTTTTCCTCTTGGATCCATTTCTCCAGACTAAAATTCATCTCTAAAAAAAGCCCAACTCCACATGTTCTTTACAGGTGGAAATCCCAACTTCTGACTCCTGTGTCCCTCCACCTCATGGCCATCCCAGAGAAAATGATCAAATCAACAAATCGTGACTCAACTCATGACTAGTTCCCTACAATTCTATGGTCTTATTTTGCTCCTTTTCAAAGACTACCAAGCTTTTCCATGGATAGAACAGGAACTCCTCTCCTTTTCGTGGGACTGTTACATACAGAGAGATTTCGTAATTTTTTTCTCCTGATAACCTGGCTAGAGCCCCCTCTATACAACTGGGTCTCAATTCATCCATTGAGAACTCACCACAATCCACCCAATCTCCATAAACCCCCTCTTCCCTTTCACTGTAACACTGGCCCCTATAAAGATTTTACAGCCCAGCATTTAGAGCATTCCCTCAATCACACCTTCGACATTTTTAACAGGACTAATTTCTCTCTCTGGCTTAAGATTGCTGGTTGTGCCTGTCTCTATCATCGTCAGCACACAGTGATTCCCACCTCCCAATTAGCCTGGGTAAAAACTCAGGCATAGCCTGCTCTACAAAAGGATTTAGGCCCAACCTTCAAAGATCAGGCAAACACCCTCCTTAAATCCTAGCCAACAGCATCAGCAGAAGGGCCAATGAACTGATTCAGACATATTTCACTAATTCCTCTAATATCCCTACAACTACCCATCCAAACATTGGTCCCATAGCCCTTGACAACTCACCTCTTATATCAGGTCCCTCTTTGCAGTTACCAAAAGCCCATACTTAATAGCTCCTTCACTGGAAATATTTCTCAATGCAATCAATCCATCACTATCAAGAGCCCCCAAGACTATGAGTCTCATCAGGTCAATTATGGCATCTGATCTTAGGCAAGTAGAAAGTTCACCCAACTCGTCCATTTCTCCAGGCCACCCACAGTCTCAATCTCTTCCCCAAGCCCAAGTACTCATAAGCCCTCTTAGTTCTTCTATGGGATCTTATTTCTCCAGCAATTCTATATTAATTCAATCTATAATGGGGACCTCCTTGGCTGGTTCCAACTTGGTCTTGGAAAGTGAGCCAAGTCCTTCAATTTGGAGAATGTGTACTTTTACAACACTTTTTCTCACTATACCTCATAACTTGCCTATTCCAATCAGGAATCTTTTTCCTTTGTGTCCAGCAATCCTACATATGTCTGCTCAGTAATTGGACAGGAGCATATACCCTAGCCTATCTGTCCCTTCAATATCAATGTAACTCCCCATCCCTCTCACTAAAAAGAGTAGTCACACTAATCCCCATTCTAGTAACACTGGAGATATCCACAGGAATAGCCACCACAGTAGAATAACTTCTACCAAAGCTACCAGGACCTACAAAAGAGCCTCAGTGAAATCTTACAAAGCCTAATCAAGATTTAGGACCAGGCAGACTCCCTAGCAGCCCTACAAAACCAATAGGGACTAGATCTACTCACTACTGAAAAGGGGGGAATATGTTTATTCTTGGAAGATGAATGCTGCTTCTACAACAACCAGTTGGGACTGGTCTGAGATGCAACTTACAAGCTAGTGGATCACACCTCAAAGAGTCAACAAAAATATTCAAAAAGGGCCGGGGATTTAGCTCAGTGGTTCTGCCGCCTGCCCTGCAAACGCAAGGACCCGAGTTTGATACTCAGTACCAAAAAAAAAAATTAAAAACATGGGGAGCTGGGGGATTTAGCTCAGTGGTGCTGCCATCTGCCTCACAAGTGCAAGGTCCCAAGTTTGATCCCCAGTACCAAAAAAAAAAACATAGGGTAAGTGGCTTCAAAGCCAACCATGGCTCCTCTGGTTATTGCCCATCATATCCCCAATCCTAATAATTCTTGCCATTTCAATGGGACCATTCCTATTCCACACCACTATGTGTTTCATCCAAACAATAGTCCAAAACCTCGCCCAACACCAAGTAGACAATATCCTTCTACTAAAAAAACAAAAAACAAACAAAAACCCCAAAAAAGCCTAGATATCAAAAATTCCCCCTATCAGTGGGAAAAAGAAATACAAACCTAGACAATGCTCCAACATAGCAGAAGTAGCCAGAGAAAAACAGCACCCTGGGGCCGGGGTTTTAGCTCAGTGGTTCTGCCGCCTGCCTCGCAAGTGCAAGGTCCTGAGTTCAACCCTGGTACCAAAAAAAAGGAAAGAAAAAAAGAAAAAAAAAAAGCCAGCATCCTGATTTCAATCTTCCCCCAACATCCTTCCCTTTTTATTTTTTCCTTTCTTTTCTCTCTGTAACAAAAGACTGAAAATTAATTTAAAGCTCCCCCTAGTGGCCTAATGTTCAATCTTTTTTTTTTTTTTTTTTTTTTTTGTTACCAGGGTTGAACTCCGGTCCTTGTGCTTGCAAGGCAGGCGGCAGAACCACTGAGCCAAATCCCTGGCCCCTAATGTTCAATCTAACCTTCCATTCCTCAAAAAACCAGCTTCCTCCAACTTTCTCACTCACACCCCCCAATCTCTACTCCCTACTCCAGGCTTAAAAGGTGCGGCCTGCCTCTCAGGGGCTCACAGAGATCCTAACATACTGTGGCACTAATAAATCTTTCTGCCTCAATCAATCAGCTCTGGATCTTAAATCTACCTGACACCTAGCACTGCAAAAAACAAAAAATTTCCATAGAAAAAACTGCACTTCATTCCACAATACTGGAACCTGTCTCAAAATAAAGAATAGGGGATACAGCTCAGTGTAAAGGTCCTGGTTTCAAGTCCCACTATAAACAACACACACACGCACACACATGCACACAGAGCTACTTTGAACAGAACTATGTATATTCAAAATTATTTATATAGTTATTAGTCATGTAGCACCAAGGCTGACTACCTCAGAATTCCTAAGTACCTCAAAAGTCTGTCCATGCTTTAAACAAAAGACCACAGGTTTGTTTTTGGGGGGGGTTTTCCCCAGTACTGGGGATCAAACTCAGGACCTTGCACTTGTCAGGCAGGCACAGCACCACTGAGCTAAATCCCCGGCCTACAAAAAAGTGTGGTCAGCAGCAACAAATCAACCTCTCCACCATTCAGACTCCAGACAATGGAAAATAACAACTTAGCGATGAAAAGGTGGAATCCCTTAATGCCCAACAAAGAAAAGAACTGGATTCCATAAAACAGACTCAAACAAAAATCCAGGGGATTAAAATTTCTACTGAAAGAGGGCTGGGGATTTAGCTCAATGGTTCTACCGCCTGACTCGAAAGCACAAGGTCCCGAGTTCGATCCCCAGTACCAAAAAAAAAAAAAATTCTACAGAAAGTATGCGCAGCAGAGTCAACTAATCAGATCTAGGAGACAGGGTTATAGATGGCAATCAATAATTGAAAGACTTCTTAAAAATAACTAGGGGGACAAAAAAAAAAAACCAAAAAACTAGAGAGGCTAGGGATTTAGCTCAGTGGTTCTGGCGCCTGCCTCGAAAGAGCAAGGTCCTGAGTTCGATCCCCGGTACCAAAAAATAATAATAATAATATAGCTAGGGACTGGGCCAGGGATTTAGCTCACTGGAGCCGTCACCTGCCCTGCAAGCACAAGGCCCTGAGTTTAATTCCTGGAACCAAAAAAGAAAAAAAAGCCCCTTAAAAAAAATGTGGTATTTATATATAATGGAGTACTACTCTGTCATAAAGGATAAACAGCCATTTGTAGGAAAATGGATGCCCCTCAAGATCATAATCTTAAGTGAAATAAATCAGACACACATTTAAATATTACATTATGGGCCAGGGATTTATCTCAGTGGTTCTGTTGCCTGCCCCACAAGCTCAAGGATGCAAGTTTGATCCCTGATACAAATAAATAAATATTACATTATTTGTCTGGTGTGAGAAACCCAAAGGGTAAATAAGGAAGATAAAGGAATACAGATACCAGGAAGTAGGAAGAACATGTTCAAATGGGAAGGGGAACAAGGAAGGCAGCAGGGGGAAGGGAGCAAAGGGAAAGTGGGGTGGGGGGGGATGGAAGGGAAAAAACAGAAACAAAGCTTTTGTAAATGTGTAGAGGAAGAAGGGTTGAAGGGAGAGGAGGGGAATGGACAGAAAGAATTAAGATATATTATATACAGGTACAAATTCCCTATGATGAACGTGATCAATATGTATGGCAAATATGTACTAACAGAAAAAAATTTAAGACTACAAAGTTTTTTTTTGTTTTTCTGTTCCGTGCGTGCATGCATGTGAGTGTGCATGTGTGTGTGCATATGCGAGTACCCTTTGTCTGTTACCTTTGGCAATCAAGGCACAGTGTGGTCATACAGGCAGGGCAGTTCAGGACAGCATCACTATTTGGAACTGGCTGCTGCTGTTGACGTGACCTCTGTAGTCCAAAACCATGATAACTACAATAGGAAAAACAAAATGAGAAAAAAATCCAAATCATAGTTTCTAACGCTACTCTCCAATAAGAGGAGAACTCAGGAAAATGACTGATTGTAGGAATATGGCATACATGATGAACCTGGAATATCTTCTAGTGCCAGAAAGTTAAGGAAGTACTCAAACAAAACAATGACGGTTTTTTCTCAAAATGGAATGGAACCATATGGAAGAGTTTCCAGTGGCTGAAGTTGAAATAATTCAAGCAACAAAAAAAGCAGTACGGCCGGGGATTTAGCTCAGTGGTTTTGCCACCAAGTGCAAGGACCTGAGTTCGATCCTTGGTACAAAAAAAAAAAAAAAAAAGGGTAGTACAGATTATAATTCAAAGTAAATAAATATCCACAAGTCCATGCTAACATAAATGTACCCATTGTTTTCCTTTTTTTTTTTTTTGGTACCGGGGATCGAACTTGGGTCCTTGCACTTGCAAGGCAGGCAGCAAAACCACTGAGGTAAATCCCCAGCCGAATGTTAATATAAATGATAAACGAACAAGGGTGAACAGACCAATCTCCCACACCACAGAACTCCAAATAACCTAGGAAGACACTCTGCCCTCACAGTGGTGGAGCATAACTGTCTACTCCTAAGTCTGGCTGCACACATGACTTCCTCTCACACTGCAGAGTATGAAAGGGATGGGGAGGAGAAACATGACAGCCCTACCTCAGCCCCATGATCAAGAGTCAGGAGCAACAGTCAAAATCCTGTGGTGAGCATGTACCCTTGACAGGATGTAATGAACATGGCACTCTACCCTCTACACTCTTCCTCTCAAAGAGCCAAAAAGGGCTGGGACAGCTCAGTGCTCCCTGGGTTCAACTCCCCCCGCAAAAAAAATCTGGCAAATTTCCTAGTTACTTTCAAAACAAACTATTCGGCAGATATTTTTCCTTCAAACTTTTTTTTTTTTTTGGTACCAGAGATCGAACTCAGGACCTTGTGCTTGCAAGGCAGGCGCTGGAACCACTGAGCTAAATCCCCAGGCCCCAAACTTCTTTTTTTCGTTTTTTTTTTTTTGTTTTTTTTTTCCCTTCAGTACCAGGGATCAAACTCAGGACCTTGCGCTTGCAAGGCAGGTAACAGCACCACTGAGCTAAGTTCCTGGCCCCAAAACTTCTTTCTTGTACATAAATACAGTAAAGTGCAAATGTAAGGCAAGCCATTTTTCTCTAAAGATTCTAAATATTAAATTCAAAAAATAAAAAAAAATAAATATTAAATTCAAATTCTTACCCTCTTCTCTGTGCATCAACCCAGGCCTGGTCTCTGTTATCTTTTTCAGGATCATATAGTAATTCATCATTTGTTGGAATCCTGTGCCGTCTCTTCTTTTTCTTCTTGGTTACCTGTGCTAATTTTTTAAAGGGTGACACTATGACTCACTACTGTCTAAAGTTCATAGTTCTTTAATATAAAAAGAAGAATCAGGGAGGGGATCTAGCTCAGTGGTTCCGCTGCCTGCCTCACAACTGCAAGGACCCGAGTTCAATCCCCGATACCAAAAAAAAAAAAAGGAAGAATCCCATCTCCCAAGATAGATATTTATTTATATTATCCTAAAAAAAAAAGTAGGACATTCTTTTAAAAATGAAGCCACGGTGGCTGGGGATTTAGCTCAATGGTTTCGCCGCCTGCTGTGCAAGCACAAGGACCTGAGTTCAATCCCCGGTACCAAAAAAAAAAAAAAAGTGAAGCCACGGCCGGGCATGGTGGTGCACACCTGTAATCCCAGCACTTGGGAGGCTGAGGCAAGAGGACTGCTGTGAGTTCGAGGCTAGTCTTGGCTATACAGTGAGACCGTCTCAAAAAAAAAAAGAGAGAGAGAAAGGGGGAGTTTGGAGGATGTGGCTCAGTGTAAAGACCTTGGGTTCAATCCTCAATACCATCAAAAAAAAAAAAAAAGACAAAGCAGATAAAAGCTGCTTCTTCACAAAACTAGAGTCTCAAGAACTGAGCTCACATCATGAGAATTCAGGCTCAAAAAGGCTACTCAATGCCACCACCTATCCTGCAACCACAAGGACCCAAGTTAGGTCCCTGTTACCAAAAAAACAAGTCAAAAAGGCTACCCAAAAAAACCCAGAAATTTTATTGATGTATAACATCTCTAAAAGTTCCCATTTTAAAATACTACTGAGGGCCGGGGATATAGCTCAGTGGTTTTGCCGCCTGCTGCACAAGCATAAGGACCTGAGTTCAATCCCCGGTTCCAAAAAAATAAAAAATAAAAACTAAAAA